>NW_010133729.1:0-38398 GCF_000699245.1 Pterocles gutturalis | reverse complement strand
CTGCTGAATGGGAAAGCGAGTTGCCAGCGTCAGTGGAGATGAGCGGCGCGGGGGCAGTTTGTTCCCATTTACCCTTTAGGAAGCGTCCGTGTCCTCGCGGCATTGACATCCTCCATCCCTACCAGCAGTGGGGTGTTTCCTCTCTGATCGCCCAGCACCCTCACCTCTGCTGGAAATGGGGCTCCCAGTTCCTTTGGGGGGTGAGCCAAAGCTGTGCTGCTCCTGCAAAGAAGTTGTAGAGAGACCTTATAAAGAAAAGGGTCTCTTTAAAACAAAAAAAATTAAAATTCACTCAACTGTGAGTTTCTAGTTTATTTGCCCCGATTATTTTCTGCCTGATGACTTCACAGAAGAGGCACTGATGACTTTTATTGGTTATTACATGGCACTTCATGTCAGTGGAGCTGGTAGTTTGATGAACCCGGCTGGTTAGTATGGGATTGGTGTGGGCTCATTAGCAGGTTGCTTTCTTCTGTGGCAGCTACAGGCACTAATTGATCCAAGGGATTTATCCCATTGATCTGGGTGTGGGGAGCATGGGGTCAAGTTCTGGCACAAACCTGTGGATGACACCAGGGCGGTGTGCCGACGGGAGGTGTTCACTTCAGTGGCATGGATGGAGGATGGCTCTGCCCTGGGATGCACCGACACTGGGGCTTGGATGGTACATGGGCGATGAAGCTACTTGGAGGTGGATGCACATGGGATTATCGGTTTCTCAGCCCCTGTACACCCTTTCATATCCCCAAATGTTTCTTGGCTCCGCTATCCAGGCTGCAGCTCCCAGCCTGGGGCATCCAGCGGGAATTGCACCGAATAGCAATGTGCATCCCTGGCAAAAGAGAGTTAATCCAGTGCTGACACCCTTGCTCCTGTAAAACCTCTCTGTGTGCTGCAGATAGTGACAGCCAAGGTGAGGGAAGGAATGGCTTCTTATTTGCTGTGTGTGCCCGTGAGCTTGGTTAGATCAGCATTGATGTTTTCAGTTATATTCTTCGCAGAGATGACAGAACTTTAAGCCCGGCTCAGTGGAACTGCTCCTTCCAGGACATGGGTGGTCGAAGGCTTGCTCTTTTTTAATCCACTAAAGTAAAACCATCTTATCTGGACATCTATAAGGTCAGTGCCACAGGTCAAGTGCCCTGCTGCCAGGCTGGCCCCAGCCCTCGGTGGGATGTTTGTGGCTCAGGGTCAGTGTGATGGAGCACAGTCAAGTTCAGCACCCAAAAGGCTTAATTCCCACATGTATGCCATTATCTGGCCATGAGGAATCTCTAGGAGAAATAGAAACAAAAATAAAGAAATGGAAAAAAGTGAAAAGAAAGGGCACTAAACTGGAGCAAAGCTTGGTTTAGTTCCCTGGTGGGTCTGAGGGGCTTTGTGCAAGGAGCTCCTGCTAAGCTCCAGCATGCAGATGTGAATCATGTTGATGTTCCTTTTTCTGCTAAGGGTGATGTGAAAAGCCTGATTTCTGACCCTGCCAAGGACGGGACAAGAATCCTCTTATGGGGATTAAACTTTCAGAAAAATAAAGTGTTCTCTTCTAAGAAAAACTGTGCACTTTGTCATAATGCAGGTAATTAGACACAAGGAGTTGGGCAGCCAATTTCTCTGTCAGAGTGAGGAGCAGATAAAGGCAAATTGGGTGAATTTTCTACAATTTAGATTCGGTCTTTCATATGTAGCTCCAGATTAAGTTATATTGTTCTGATAGGATTATCAGTTTAGCCCTTTATTCTCTCACTGTACATTCTTTCCAAAACTGCTCAACTTCTGATCTTGTGCAGTACTTCTTTGGTCAGCACAGAACATACTTTTGACTAGAGGCCAGTGACTTTTCCCATTGACATGGAGAAAATTTGGACTTCACCTCGATTACAGACTTTTTTTTTTCATTTGTCTGCTTTATTGCCTGATGGAGATTTGATCCTCCTCTGGAGTCAGTTGGGTGATTTCCAAGGGATACAGTTGGATTCTCCACGACTTCGTTTCTCCTTCCAAGATGAAATGGAGTTTTATGGAGAGTATAAAAATCAAAAAACAAGCTATCACTTGCATTAGCTACACGTCTCTTCCTGTGCATGGGTGGAAGGACTCTCTGAGGGGTTTGAAGCTTGTTGCAGTGTGTGTGGGATGGTGAAATGATGGTAAAAGGATTCATGAGATGGAGCTGGAGTGCTGTGAGGAGGTGACACACCTGCTCCAATGCCCTGACAAGCAAGGGGCAAAGCCCAGCAGAGAATCCTAGAATCCGAGCATCATGTGTCTTGTGGTACTCTCAAGGTGTCAGGTGTCCCTGTCAAGACACCCTGTGTGACCATGACTCTGGGATGAGGAGGAGGAAGGCATGCTGCCGGTGTCCCCAGATGTGGGGCAGTGCAGCTGGTGGAGGGGGATGGTGCTGCTGTGACAAACGACGGCTGCTCCGAGAGTGGCACTGAAGCTGTCTCATGCAAATGGCATTCTGCACTAATTTATGTTAATGAGTTTATCAACAGCAATTCCACGTCTCCTTCAGAGACAGACGAAGCAATAACAGATGCACGGGGTGGGGGAATATGCATGAGCTGTGCTGTGGGTGTGATGGGAGAGGTGGCTGCACAGCGGAGCCACTGGGATGCAGGGGACGTGTGCTCCCTTTGCAAACACAACCGGGCACTGAGGGGGATTTGTCCTCCCGTGCCTACCTCCATCCTCCTGCAAACCAGGCACTTGGAAGCAGGTTGCATCTGGAAAATAAGGAATCTGCTTTTTAAGGAATCACGGCTGAGATCAGGTATTGCTGCCTTGCCAAGGGATGTGTTCTTAGCTCATAAATAACTCAAGGAGAGCACACCTTATTCTCTACCTGGCCTGTTGATATGAAGCTTTTCCTGCGGAGAAGCCAGGGCTGGATGCAAGCCAAGCAAAGTTGTATAACCCACAGTGGAGCTTAGAGGTAAGAGGAAGAGCCAAGCGGAAAACTCATCTCAGAAAACCAGAGTCCATCAAGTACTTAATGGGCAAGTCGATACAACACGGAAAGTTGAAGCTTCCTTGTAGTCACGCTGCTGTAATTCTCTGAGCACCCATCCCTTTCCCAGCGGCTGGCGTTGCACGGACACCAATCATTCACCAGGAAGAGCTGAGCGGTTGCTGAAGATACACAAATGATGACAGCAGATGTCCAACATGCCTTTGATCCCCGGTCTGTGTTTAGCTTAGTGAGTTTATTTCTCAGCTCAGCGGTATTCCAGTGGCATCGCTCACACTGGTGGTTCACAAAGCAGCTGCGGGCGAGCAGCCTGTCCCAAGGACGTTTGCAAAATAACAAGCGACTGTGCTGAAAACATTTCCTGCTGCAGCTCTGTGCTCTCAAAGCAGCAAAGTTACTGCCTGGGAGTAATTTGGAGGAACTCTACTAGCAAGTGCAAAATCAACGCAAATGTACAACTCCTCTAGACCGAATTGTGGGGTAGCATCTGTTTCCATTTCAGTACCCAAAAGGCACCCTCATCTACTGGGAGGTTTGCACTCTGCAAAGATGGTATGTTACTGAGTGAAGTTTTGAAAAGACTGTACTGTCACTCACCAGTTCTGTGCAGTTGCCTCTATTCAGCCACCAGCCAGAACCACCCTGTTTAAACCACAACTGCGGGTATAAGCGTCTCTAAGAGCCTTCATTGAACTCCCATCACAGTCTTTAAAGCAATCATTCTGATTGCTCTCAGTTTAGTAATTATGGCTGAATGACACTTTCATCTTCGGAAAATGAGATGCCTAGCCCAGCTTCCCTATGCATAAGTCTCTCATATCCATACATAGATACACGTATTTACCAGCTTTCATGTGCTAAATGGTTTCGAAACTCCTGCCTGTCAAGAAGCTGGCTGATCTGTGAGCAGGATTCCTGTCTGATGGCTGCATGATGTGTGCCAACAGCTCCCTCTGGGTTTTTTTGTCTAAGATTTACTTCAGTTGCAGAAAAACCAGGGAGCATCTTTGTTCCCAGAAGTATTTTTGGCAACCAACTCTACGGAGCATGGCCCATCCCCGCAGCCCGGTTGTACGGTCTCTAGACAGCAGCTCCTCGGGGCCAGCACAACCTGGGGCGATGAGACGAGCTCTGTAATGGAAACGATTGTGCCTGTGCGTCTGGGAAGTCAGCAAGTGTCATTCTTTGAAAGACAGAATCTATTTTGGAAAGAGCTTCTCTAGCAGAGATGGGCTGCAGCTTTCCAAGGGCACCATGGAGACATCCAGTTGCATAACCCTGACCGTCACGGGGAGACGGTCTGCTGGAAAGCGCCACAAATTCCCCATCTCCTGCTAAACACAAAGCATCAATGACCTCAGTCCTTGGCTGTCCCATCCACCTCCAACAGCAAATGTTAGAGGGAATAACATCTCAGGAACCCCTCCCAGAAGTGATGAACTAACACCGCTAATTTTACATCTACTAAAATACACCAAAGTTCAAAACAAAAGCTTTGCAAGTTGCCTAACTGGTGAATGGGAGCCAAAAGGAGGAGACACACAGATTTCTACTGAGGTGAGCGGTAGGCAGAGGAGGAGCTGGAGTCCCTCCATCCAGATTTGTGCTGAATTTCCCCAGCTGACAGCCTGGTGCTGTGTTTTGCAGCCACCAGTGTTGATCTCATCAGATCTCGGATAAGAGGCAGGCTGCTTTGTGTCTTTGTTCATCAAAACTGGAAGGAAAGAGCTGACCATTTTGGAAAAATTCTATGGAAATTGATAGAAATGGGACTGAGAGTGCCATGGAAATTTAATGGAGTCCTATGCAGAAATTACTGTAAATAGTTGTAGAATTTAATAAGTGCTTTTATGCTTCCTGTTGGGTTATTTTTAACAGTCTTGTAGAATTCCGTAGTGGGATATGATTATGTATTAAACTTTAATAGTTGTTTAAAAAAAAAAGCTGTTGAACACTATCGTTTTCTGTTAGGTTATACAGGATGCCTCCATTAGGAGTGTTTTTTTGCTTTCAAACAAAGCCTGAACAGATTTGAACACTGTACATGAGCAAAATAACCCCAGCTCAGGGAAGATATTAATGAAATCCAGGCTGAAAAAAATGAGCAGGAAGCTGCTGGAGTGTTTCTATTTTCAATTTCAGTTCACACAGGTGAATTCAAGAGCAAACCAAGGCTCACCACATCCTGATTGTATTTGGGGGCACCGTCAAAAACTTGAGCTTTGAGATTTTCCTTAAGGAAATCTCCTTGACTCATCTTCTTTTGTGATCAAGGAAAAGTTTTCCTGCAATTTGAGGAGCCTGTGTACATTTCATGCATTTTCTAATCTAACCCCTTGTGGTCCAGATCAAAAGTCTTCATGAAGGTCAGTGCATGAAGGTCAGTAGTGTTGCATCCTGTAGGAATTATCCTCCAGGAAGACATCTGAGTCTTCTGTGAAGATGTCCATTGCCTTCTATTATTATGTGTGCTTGGCTGGTTGTGTGATTAATCACTATGATTTCTGTTGGACTAACAAGGTCATGTCTCATTAGCTGGTTTTGGCCACCACACATTCATTAGTCAGGCATCATCAGAACATCTTTGGTTTTTAAGGCCATACTAGGTTTTCACAACTCATGCCCAATTTTTACCGGAGTGCTTGGGAATGGTGGTTGAATTTGAGTCCCATTGGGGAAGGTGTGAATTGTTCTTTGCGAGCTCATAAGCTGAGTGTGCCAAGATGAAGAAAGTTTGAGGAGGATGTGGTCAGCTACAAATATCATGTGAGTTGCTCCCAGTGTTTGGGGTGGCTAACTTTTTTGGCAGGATTTTTGCAGGAGAAAATTTGCTAATGAAAGAGGAAAAACAAAGAGAAGGTCACCAGATGAGGGTGCCACCACACTGTCTGCAAGCTTTGATACATCAGGAGCTGAAAGTCTCTCCCGTAGGGGCTTCTCCAGTTGGGGTAAATGAACTTCTGAGCTGGCTCCATCCAGCCACGTCCCTCGGTCATGCTCACGGGCCATGGCCAGGCTGATGCGCGGAGGGCTCAGCAGCGGGGCAGTGGCCATGTCCCAAAGACTGTAGAGGCATCTCCAGCTTCAGCCAAAAAGGAAAGGACATAATTTGAGAGATGGACAAGTGCAGGGATCTATGTCCAGGGCTTTGCAACAGATGATTTTACACTGAGCTGCTCCAATGCCATGGACGATGCAAACGCCTGCAAGAAGCAGATGCTTTTTCCGCTGCAGGTTCTGTCTCCATTTATTTCTCTTGTAGGCAGCATTCATCCTGACTCCATTTACTTATCTGAATACATTGCGTGCTTACTAATACAGACAGCGTGTTCTCTTTTTTTTAGCTTGAGGAGGAAAGTCTCATGAAATATGTTGCCAGTCTAAATTGTTCCATGACTTGCCTACATTTCAAATTAACTGGAGGAATATCAACAAACATAATGGCAATTCTTTTCCAATCCCATCTCCTTCAGTCAGTCTTTAACCCACTTATCAGACACTTGTTATTACAAAAATAATCAGGAGAAGAAAATACACCAGTGCTGAATCAACACTACTGTACTTTTTTTTTTTTTTTTTGTACTCATGTAACTCTCTTGGTTTCTGTTGGACACACACCAGCCTGAAATTGAGAAACACAGCTGGCTAAATCCATCATGTCTTATTACAGGTTATCAATTCTCCCATGTAATAAACACATTTGACAATTAGCAGTGAATTGATGAGTGACTCAGTTTGGGCTTTGCTGTTTAGAGGAGATCATTTCTTTCCTGGTTTTTGCTTAGCAGAAAAGTTCCCAATACAAGCTTAATTTGCAGAAAACCAAAACGCTGGTAAAGCGATTAGCATTTCTTATGACCAAAATGACAAATGGTCTTTACATTATTCTCAAATCACTTCTTTAAAGCAAGGATCAGGAAAGAATTTTCCTCGAGGATATTGCTGCCCAAAGGGGGAGGTGCTTTTGTGGGGCTTTCTCACCCTCTGTGGGATCGATAGGCGTAAGGGAATGCCAGGCTTGCCTTTCTGGGCTTGATAAAGCCATCAGTCTGATTTGCTTTGGTGAATTTTCTGCTTCTACAAAAAAAAAAAAAAAATTAAAAATAATTGCAAACTCTGCATAGACAAAGGACCAAACCACACTGTGACTCACACCGTACAGTAAACCTTTTAGGAGTAAAACTGCAGTAGTTCACATTTAACTTGTTCAGTTCCACATATTGCTGCAATTAAATGGGGATATTTGGCCAGCTGTTGTTTTGGGGTTTGTTTTCAATTTCAGGTCTTTATTTAGGAGAAAAAAATCTCCCAATGCCAACCACCCTATCAAAGCTCTGTAATGAAAAAGAATATAAAATCTTAAAATAAGGACTGAAAAGGATTTTGAGGGGGAACTGGGTCCTTCCCTCTCCCCTAAGGCAAGACCTCACCTCTCCGCTCCCCAGGACACAGCTTTTCCAGGTGCCTGATCACTGCAGCATTTCTCCCATTAGGTTTTATGGAGAGATGCATCAGCCTTCCTGTCTGAAATGGACATTCATCAGGAAAAACACAAGCTGCTTTCGGTGTGGTCTCAGAATACCAGCCGGTTAGCTTTGATCTCTTCAATGTGCAAATAAAATGAGGCTGGTGAGAGGAAGAAACCTCTTTCCTTTTGATTTGCTAAGTACATTAATGTGTTCTTGTGTTCTTCATCCCCAAATGATTCACATTTACTCACTGTAATCACAGTACTTTAGTTTTTCTTTTTGTTTGTATGGTTTTGCTGGTTTGTGGTGTTTTGTTTTTTCGTTTTGTTTTTTTTTTTCCTAATTAAGAGTTTTTTCTATTCATGCATGCTGAATATTTTCCTACTGGCAAACTTATCCTAACTTTGCTTTACAAGTGCATTTTTTCCTTCATTTTTTTCTCCCCTGCTCCTAGCCGATGCAGGGTTTTGCTCCGGCAATGGAAACAAAGGGTGGACATGATGCCAAGGAGAGTAAAGACACCGAGGACCAGGCAGCAGCATGGAAAAGCCCCACACACACCCACCGGTGAGTGGAAGAGGTTTGACTGGCAAACCTCCCAGTCCAAAAACCAGGTGGGTTGGGATGGGGTTGGGTTTTGGGGTGGGGAGTTTTTGCCTTTACTGGCTGTTTGTGAGAACAGCAGCTTAGGCATGAGGGTGATTTGCTATCTAACAATATAAAGTTATAGTTTGCTATATATCGTTTGCTGTGTAACTATATAGTTATATGTTTGCTATATAACTATGTAAAGAAGGAAATATTCAAACAGAGTGAGGTGTCAGACTAGCAACACTACACGCCCGGGTGGGCACAGGGCGTCATGGCTTATCAGGAATCAGGAGCTGGTGCTTTAGGATGCTGCTGTTAGAGACGATAAGGAGTCACTGCCTCTGCTGATCAACGCTTTATGCAAAGCAATGTGCTGATTCTTCTTGAGACTTCAGGATGTGTTTCACACTCCAGACACGAGATGCTCAGCCCCACGTTCCCGTGGTTAATGAGTTACTACCACTAGCTGCACATGTGTGTAAGCACAGTGCGTGGTTGCTGCAAGGTAAGTTTGTTCAGCACACAGTGAGATGGGCTTAAAACAAGGTGACTGGTTTTGTATTTGCCACAGATGTAGGAAAAAAAAAAAAAAAAGCAGCACATATGGAGATTTCCTACAGCTTAGCTGATGCACGGTGACTTGTTAAATCTCAGTAACTTGAAATCTCTTCCTGGCAATTGAAATACTTCTCTCCCTGGGCTGACAGTGCTTTAGCAGAATACAATGGCACTTCATAACACTTAAGGATGCTTCATAAAAAAATACATCCAAATTGTATCATACAGGAAGTAGGTAGGATGTAACACAGAGTAGTGGGTGAAAAGCAGAGGTTCCCAAATCAATCTCTGTTGGGAAAATCATCTGCAGGTTCCAATAACTGTGTCAGCTGGATCGCTTGGGCTGCTTTTGTGTGCAGAACCGTGCAGGAAATCCCAACAAAGCAGAATTTCTCGTAAGACTTCTGGTGCATCAACCTGTCGTCCGAGCCAGAAAGAAACCACAAAAACAATTGCTCTCCTTGCTGTGTGGCTTCTACAAGTCCCAGGTGGCACCTGAAAATGAAATATGTGTGTGTGTGTGTGTGTGTCAAAGCATCTCAGGACTTTCCAAAATCCTCTCGTCGGATGTAGTTACAGCACCAAGCACACGATGAGGGTCAGAGGGTCGTTCTCTCATCAGCTTGGCTGGACTTGACCCAGTGACTTAATTTATTTAAGAATAATTTAAAATGCTTCTTATATGTCTCAGATTCGAGCACTCAAGATCATGTATCACTTTGGAACATCTTTAAGGAAACTTTAGAGCTTTTCTACACTTCACTGAACAATGGACCCATTTCTTCATTGTTGTTCTGAGATGGATCAGAAATGTATAAACAGGGAGAAAAATTGGCTCTAAAAGGTCTTTAAAGCTAATTTATATTCAAGGCTTGGTTAAGGAGCTGGATTATCCTATTCCTACCTTTCAGAGGGACAAACTAAGGAAGGTAAAGACCAACAGCAGTAATACAAGAGACACATGTAAAGTCTAAATGTTGTTAGTGCCTCCTGGATGCTTGGTGGACACTCAAGGCTTGATCTCTGTTATGGGGTTCTCTCAAAACCACACAGCCCTCTCTCTTGGTTTCTGTGCAGACTTGAGGTCTTCCTCATCACCAAGGAGGGAAACCTCGCCAATAGACCAGCTCAATCGCGGATTATCTGTCGTAAGGGAAGGCAGAGAGGGCAGCATGAGAAACCTCAGTTCTGGCGCCTGTGTCGTTCCCTCGATGTGGTGACGAAGCTGAGGGAAACCAGAGCGCCCAGTGAGGTGTCCCAGTGTGGGTGCTGTGTATAGTCACCGCATCTTGCAGTGTTGACACTCCCATCGCTGAGTCTTGAAGTCTTCGGCACAGGAGCACAACATCCTGGAAATGAATTTGGCAAACAAGGTATCATTAGAGCAGAAGAGTTAATTTTCTTAAAAGTCTCATGAAGTGAGGGATACTATAATTTGTCCACTAGCACTTTAGCTGGCTGGGGTTCCAGCTAGGAAATATTCTTGGTAGAAATAGAACTTTTTTTTCTATTTCCTAAAATCCTGGTGGGAAATAATTTTCTCGGATTTCTTCAGCAATGTTCATTATCCTGTTTTCACTGGATTGTGAAAATGAGAGATGTCTGCAATTTCTTTTTTCTTTAGGGGTAAATTTCATCCCTTTTGCAAAGTTTATGAACTACCCAATTCGTTTTTAAATCCTACCCTGTAATTTTAAGAAAATGTAATAGTTTTCATCTTGCAGCAAAATTTCTTGGAGAGCAGAAGTAAAAATTCTGAAACACCAGAGGAAAAATTAACATAAGAGTATTTAATGTTTTTTGGGGAAGATATTACTGGATGAAAAGTCAGGAAGTAGCAAAATTTCTTTATTCCAAGGATCTTATCTTGTTGTTTTCCTCTGTAAAATACCCAGAAAACTGCTGGCACTACTTGAATCTAGCAGTGAGGCTGAGGCCGAAAGCACTAAGACGATGCTGAAATTTAAGTCTTGTGAAATTAATTTTTTCCAGGGTTTGCAAGAGCTATTTCCCTTCCACCTGCTGACCAAACAGGATAGCAGTAAAATGCTTCCTCTTAGTGACTCACAAATCTGTCAGAGGTGACGAGGCCCAATGGGAGTTGGATGATGTCTTAAATAGCGATTTACTTTTTGCCTCTTGGCAAACGGCATTCTCCAGACTGGTAACACGAGCTGCATTTCCAGGATATGGAAATGGGAACTAAGAAATGTCTGTTGTTGGTTGGTTGGTTTGTTCACAGAAGATTTCCGTCAGGCATCTCCAGCTCAGTGCCATTTGAGACGTACAAGAAAAGGTGGAAAATTTCCAAAGTGTTTAGTGACATGGTACCTGTTAGGGGCTGAAAAGATTTTTCCTAAATCTCCTAGTCCCATACCCCTGGCTAGGAACATGGTCTCTCCTCCACTGCATGAAACAAGGTCTTTATTTGTTCAAAAGTTATTTTGGTGGGTGGATTTTTCCATTTCAGGGTATTGAAAGACAAGAGGTCCACAGCCCTGGGAGCAGGTGTCTCCTTGTGTATGTTCCAACACTGGTCTGTTGAAATAATGTGCCCCAATCCTTCTCCAAAGGGCAAATGAAAGGGTGTGTGGCCAGCACAGCTCATTCAATGCCATCCTCGAGGCAGCTCTTTATCTCCAGTAATGGTACCGGAGAGCCCAGCTGGCAGCCAGAAAGCAGGAGCCAGTTTGCTCCAGTAAATCTCAATTGGGGTTTTTTTCATTTTTATTTCCCTGCCATAGAGGCAAGACAACAACGGAAGATTAAAGTGAATTATTATATGCTATGTGTTTCGGAAACATCGCTTTGCTTCCTTCCTAGGTCATGCAGAGCCCTGCGGTTTGCGACTGCAGGCTCGGCTCCTGTTTCCAGCCCGGTAGCTTTCCATTCACATTCACGAGCCGCTTCTCCAAACGTCCGACTAAACGTGTCTCTCAGTGTGTTTGTAAGGGGAAATTATTAACTCAAAGCCTCTATAGAAAGCAATGCTTCCTATTTAAAGATACTCCTGACAAAGCTGAGTGGGAAAAAAATCGCAATGGTGGTTTCAAATAGAATATGCTGCATTTTTTCCAAAAACTTTTCGGTGTTTTCCATAAAGAGCAGTTTCTGCAGGGCAGCGTCCGCCTTCTTGCTGCAAAGAATTGTTTTTTGAAGTAAACATATCCACTGCTTCCCCACTTGAAATAAAATCCCATGCGTCCAATGAAAATAATTGATTTCTACATAACCTTAGGTCAGAGCACTCCGAGGTGCAGCTGACCTGACTCCACTGATGTAAATAAAGCACAGACTGAAGATCTAGTAAGTTAAAGACACTGGGTATTTAGCTACACAAGTATCAGCATTTGGACTTGCATTTAACTGATGATCTGAAAAGAAGGTGACACCCATGAGCAGTCAGGCTCGAAAGGCTTTGTTTTTATTTTCTTTTCTTTCAGAAAAGTATTCAGGACTGAGAAGTGTTTAAAACATCCTCCCAGCCCTCCACCCCTGCTGAAGATTTGAAACAAAGGTTAAAGAAGGAAAGAAGCAGCGTAAGTAAATTTCAGGGGACAAGATTAATTAATTGCTACACATCAGTAGGTTTTTTCCCATTCTGCTAATAAGCTATCCTGAAATATTTCTGTGTTGTTTTCACCATACTGAAATGTGCCGGCAGACTCTCGCTGAAGTTATCCAAAGACATCTGAGGAGTTCTTAACTCACCCCTGTCACCAGTTTGCCCATGCCACAGCAATTCCAGGAGGGGGGAGCTTTCTGCAGGCATCTGCCTGGGGGACATTGAGGGGAAGGGCTCAGAATTCATAGCAGGAGGTTTCGAAGCTGACACCCCAACTTTGCTTATGAGTAAACACGATGTCTAGCATGAAGCCGTTCCTATGCGTATGTGGAGCAATCTCTCTCCCCCTATAAACAAAAATAAATGTTTTCAGTTTACATATTTTCACCTCACATCGCATGGAAGGTTTATGTAAGTAACGGGAAAAGAGAAAAATTTAATGAATTCAAAACAGCCCAGCTAGGCATGGTGTCCAGAGCTAAACCTGTCAGGATCTGGACTGGGGAGGATGCTTGTTGGGAGACCTGACAAGCGAGACTGCGGAACTGCGAAGATTTATTGTATACCAAAATAATTCCTACGTTTTCTGAGCAAAGTCGCTGCCCCAGAGTTAACTGCTCTCAAAAATATTTTCCATTGTGAACTCCAAGTCCTTTTTCTTGCCCAGATTCCATCACAACAAACAGCCCAAGGATTTACGTGCCTCTCACCTACCTTGTGACGGCTGCCTGATGTACAGGTTCGAGGAAGACAAGAGCGAAGGAGCGCAGGCCCCCTTGGCAGTCACGGCAGAGGGAAACTGAGGACCGGTCCATCCTCAGCGGAACAGAGATGCCCGGGTGGGGTCCTGGGAAACAGCCCTTGGGCTGGTGGATCTGCTGTAAGACTAGAGCAAGGATGTGTCTAGCCCAGGGCTAACAGGGACCAAGCTCAAACTCACTAGATTTTTTCCGACACAATAAGAGGCATTTTCAGAAACGTTATATCACTTCCTTGTAGTTGATACCAGGCTTTAAAAAAAACCAGATTTTAGATAAAGCGGGGGAGGTTTGAAATTCTCGTTCTATTTTCACATGCAGGTGCCCAAAGTGAATGGGACAGAATGTCACCTCCAGGAAAGATTTGTTGTCTGGCAGTTCCTGATCTGCTGCTAAGCAGCTAGAACTGGCTTAACCGAAAGTCGTCACCCCCTTCTTGATGTGCAAAGTTCTATATAAAAGTGAAATTCATCTTATCTGACTTCAGGGTGTCTAAAAGCTAGATGACTGATCCTGGGCTCGCACCCTGGCCTCCTTTTATATTCCCTGAAGAAAAACAGACACTCCAAAATTTTGCTCTGACTCGTAGGCACGGGTCTGAAGAGGAGACAAACCTGCACCTTCTCATGGGCTATAAAGGGATCACGGATAACGAGCCCAGGCTGAGGTGTCAGCAACCTATTTATAGGATTTCTGTAATAAATCACAAAAAATTCTATTGTCATAGCAATAAAAATCCCAGAATAGCATCTCTGTACCACTGCCCATCCACATATCTCCTTCTGCTGACAAAGATGACACAGAAATGAGATGAGGGACAAATGACAGCGGCTTCTGCAGTAAACAGGGGTCAAAGCATTGCAGGTGGAAAAGGAAAAGAAAGATGTGGCTGTATCAAAGATACCAGGGCAGATGACCTATGGGTATAACAAGACCTGAAGATTGAGGTGGATACAAAGTTGGTTCAGGAGGGAGAAGGAAGGTCCCTGCCTTGTGTGGGGCACTGGGACCAGTCAGGATCTGGCTGATGGAGCAGGTGCAGAGGAAGATGTAGGGCAATCAGGGCAGTGGAGAAGAAACCAAAATAGCTTTGTTTAGGCTAGGAAAAGGAGGAAAAGGCTAGGAAAAGGATTGATTTCTATAAATAGTGCATGTCAATCCCCAGGGAAGGGAGACAGTTATTTAAGCTAAAGGACAATGTTGGCCCCGAATCAAACTGGTTGTGAGTAAATAGAGGGTGGAAACATGAAGAAGTTTTCTGAGCATCACAGGAAAGATGTTCTGAAACAACTTTCCAGTCGCAGCAGGAACCTGAGCACTTCCAAATCCGTCAGAGCAGGAAATTGATCTTGGTGCCAAGATATCTTCCAGATCTACGTACACATTACTCATGCTTTATTTAATCTCTAGTTTGTCAATGATAAATTTTTGCCCTGCCTTAGAAAAATAGGACTGGACAAAATCTTGAGAGGCTGCGTAGCTGATAGCTTGACCGAAGGCAGGTTCGTTCATACGGATGGGAGTTGGGCTGGCCCCTTCTGAACATCCACAAGTGACGGCCTAGAGCTTTCTAGTCCTCCACTCCTCTTACTATCGCAACATTTTGTTCACGGGTTGAGTTTTCTTCCTGTTATCCAGCCTTATCTTCCCCTCTGCAGTTAAAGCCCGTTGCTGGGCTGATAACAGCTAATGGACCACTCTAAGAACGATGGAATTTTTCTGCCTGGGAAAAAAAATGCTGTGAAATCTCCCTGAGAGAAGCCTCCGTCAACAAAGACTATGGAAACAAAACAAAAACAGGAGTAATGACACTGTTTTGAATATCGCTGTTCAGCAAACAGGGAAACTGAGGAAGCTGGGTTCAATTTTCCTTTCCTCTAATTAGCCTTCTTACACAGCCATGTACAGAGAAAGTTGATGGTGATACAGGGAAAACCCACATTCCCACAAATACTTTGGTGCATGGTCTCTAGCAGTCATGCATTAGGATAAAGCAGGATGGTCTCTCGTTTTGGGATTAGCCTCGTGCAGTCTTTTGGCTTGGCTCTGAACCTAGTAAAAAAATATATATTCTAGCCCAGTTTGCACAGAGTTGTGTTCTCAGCATTACAGAGTTTTACCAAACTGCTTTATTTTCTCCTTTTTCTATCTGAGGTAAATTATGCAAGACAGGCACTAGCTGTTTAAGTAGCTAATACATTGATTGAAGGTTTTTCCTTGCTATATAAAAGAGATTTCTACCACTTGGCCCTAGAGCAAATAAGCGATTTTACAATAAGTAGTTCATTTTAAATAGGAATTCTTATTATGGAAGGAGAAAGAAATACATAAATTTATTTTTTCTCTTTCAGCTTCTAAAAATTCAGATTCACTCTACCTTAAACTTATAATTTAAACAGTCTACTGTAATCTTGGATTCAACTGTCCATCTCAGCCCTCCAAATCAAGAAAAGACAAGGCTTTCAGCATGCTGAGGTGGGGAAGGGAGTCAGGTTTTGTCAAAAGCAGCAGGCTGTGACCCTCTCTTATCTTGATGGATAGTAACAGCCCTGTGCTCCTGACCAGGAGGGTAAATACAACCTCTGCCAAGTCCAGCATCATCCACCTCCCTCGTATCTCGTGTCTGAACCTTCATACCCCAATCACACACCGGTGGGTGGTGATCACAGTTTGACGAACAACCTTTCTTCTTTGGAAATTCTCTATTCAATAGAAGCTCCTGCTGTGCCTCAACAGTGGCGTAGGAGCCCTGTCCACCTCCCATGCCCTTAACAAAGCCATTTGTGAAAGCAGGCGAGCACGAGAGCTGAGTAAACTTGGACACAGCTCCCAGCCAAATTATGAGCATGTTGCCAAACATGGAGAAAAGTGCATCTGATTCTTCTGTTAAGACGTCCAAGGAGGGCCACAAAATTATAGTTCAAACTATAAACAGAATGAGTACATTTTGTTCATTTTCCTGTTCCCTTTATAATCGATGCAATATGAAGAACTGCTATCAGTGGAAAGTTATACAATCAGATGGCAGCAATAAAAAGAACGTTAGCAAGTCTGGGATATCACAGGAGGTTGACTGGAGGAAGCAGTTATAAAACAAGACCGTTTATATCTATTTAGATGAGAACATCAGATTCGTGACAGAGTCATTTTGATGTCTGTGCCCACTTAATACTCAGCTAATGGACGTCTGCATCCTGATTTACAGCAGTTGCCTAGAGAAGGATCAGTACCGAGGATTATATATGCACAGACATGGCTCTTTGTGCACCTTGAGTAAAATGTGTGTTATATACAGTGAAAACATATCCATATGTAGGTGAGTTATCTTATGTATACAACACATGCATATGGAGAATTTCATAATTATTTTCTCTTTTACTTTTTCCTCCTATTAGACTCATGGAAGGTTTTAATTTTTCTTATTGTTATTTTAGCACAGAATGGGCTACAGGTTCACAGTCTTACAAATCTGTGGCATGGGGAAATAAGTACGATAAGTACAAGATGGGTGTCTCCACCAGCTGCCAGCAGGAAGCCTTTACTGCAGCATCTTTTGTTCTCTGGCGTCTGAAAAGGTCCTGGTTCTCAGATGGTCGTCAGACTTGTTTTCTTCTCTTACAGCCGTGTCTCCTCTGATATCTGCAGAATGCACTTGGAAAAATCTAGGGACTATCAAAATGAGAGCTGTAAAGCTTTAAAAACAAACAGACATTTCACCTGTCTCTAATCAGCCCCATCTCATGGTTTGGCTTTGATTTCCCCAGTGCAGAAAAGAAACGTATAGGATTTTAATTTCCTTGGCTCCCAAGAGCAGTATGAATGAGACTGCAGCATTGCATTCGCCTTGTGTTATTAATGGGCTCCATGCTTGCAAATGTCTCATTCAATATATTTGCTCGAAGTGCTTCCAAAAAGGGGGAAAAAAAGAAGAAAGAAAACATCAGGTTTCTAGGTTTAACGTATGTGACCTGACAGCATGAATACATTAGATCTTCTACAGAAACATACAATTCCAGCCCTGTGCATTGGATCTCCAGCCTTTTTATCTTCATCTGGACTCTAATCAACGTGCTAGCGTACTGCCTGGAAATAAGCCGGATTTTCCTGCCATTCTGGCTCATACTTTCTATCCATTTGAAAGGGTATGACATGCCTTCTTATAAAGTCACTGTAAGCTGGGAATGTTTCTGAGCTCTCTGTTCAAGCATCCTGAGCATCTTCCAATACAAGTGTTTTCTCTTTTGCCGAGTTGCTACCCCCCCTTATGCCAGAGCCAAGACTCCCCCAGGTCCTCCGCAGGCACAAGGCAGCGTGGTTCTGCTCATGGCCATCTGCTCGTGTCCCACTGCTGAGGACCTCATACATCATTTTCCAGTCCTAAAGAAGGTACAGCCTAATAATCCTCAACTGAGACCTAAGAGATCTCCGTTGTCTTCTAAAACTTCAGGCAGGTCATGGCGTTTCCCCACTTCGTGTCTGCTTTTCCCTTCCCATGCTCTGGCTTATCTGCAAGCCTTTGAGTTCTTAAAAGGAAGAGCTGGTTTATATTATGCATCTGGACAGTGTCTAACACAAGAGGGCCCCGCTTTGATTAGGGTCTCTTGTGACTACCGTAATACAAATACTGCTAATAAAATGCATTTGAATCAGAAAAAAAAAAGGCAGTGATGCTTCTTTTCCAGTTACCTCTTACCTTGGGAAAATCTGGGGGAGGTGGGCTTGCCAGCCAAAGGCAAGGTGGCCCAACGTGAGCCCTCCTGGCATGGACAACCCTTTGAGCTGTCGTTGCAGCGCTGCAAACGCAACCCAGCAAGAGCCGTCCTTGTCTGTGCAATGCCATCCTGTGCCTGCAGTGCTTTGTGCATCCAAATGTGCCACGTATTTGCCTTCCCAAAGCAGGGCCTGCTTCTGTTAACAGCAATTAATCACTTTATAGCCAGCCTTTTATTATTATGAACTCAGCAGATGTGTTTCCATTAATAGGTCCCCAAGTGAGCTTTAGCCAGCATCTCTGAGACTTAATGAAGGAGATTATGTGGCCTAAATAGAGTTTTCATTCTCGGCATCCTCCCCTTTCTATCTGCACTACCAGAATCTCGTTACGGGCTCGGTTACAGTACATAGAATGAACTTGCTGCCAAATAATAAAACGTGTCCACTAGTTTAATGTGATTAGTAAGAGCTAAAACTTGCCTCGGTATTTTTACAAGGTTCTGAAACAAAACATTAAAAGCAAGCACGTAGATGTCTTTATACTGTCGTGGTAACTCGGAGCTCTCCGCTTCCCCAATTAACCTCAATATCCGAGCAACGAGAGGGCAGGCAGCTGCCTCCCCGGGGACATGTCTGTCTCCAGAATATTGTTCAATCTCGGAGAATTTCTCAGGCGTGTTGTTGCCATTAAAAAGTCATCACTTTCAACAGTGGCTAAGACCTAACGAGTCTTTGGGTGCTTATAAAATAGTGTCTAACTAATGACAGCCATCGGGAGGGTTACCCAGCAGTGGCACGTGAGGTTTCTAGCAGGCACAGGGCACGGCTGCTCTTCCACAGCACAAAAAGCCACGTGAAGATGTTTTCCAAAGCATTTCCTTTGGAAGGTCAGATGCTGCAATTGCTTCTCTCCCCTAAATTATTTCTACAACCAGTTTCCTTCTACCCAACTGGCTTCCTCACCCATTTTCTGCTCTACATTGTCTGAGGCTTACTGAAATTTCATCTTTAACTTACTTGGGTCTTAAAAGCAGATAGTTGAGAGGCTGCATCTACTCCTTGTTCCCAGCACAGTAAATAGAGGAGGCAGTTCCTTGCATAATACAGCCGGAAAAAAATCCTGTGCATTTCAAATGAGTCTTCTGGCCTTCATAAGGAGCACCTCCACTGCATAAACATATCATAGAATTTTAAAAACCAGAAGGTTCAGATAATAAATTCTATAGGTCCATCTTCCACCAGTCTGTGCAATAAAGGATATTAAAATATGTCGTGTCTGCAGTATGGAGCCACCTAAGAGGGAGCTCAGTCACTCAGGATGGAGTATTTAGCCACTGGACAGTGACAAACAAATCTCACTCCTATAGGCAAAGTTGGAGTGTAGGCACGTTTAAATCACAGGGTATTGTTCTATAGACCACTTCAACTCTCGAGTAGGTTTTCAGTCCCTGCACGAAATGTTTGAGGTATGACAGAATGGAAAAACGATGAACTTTTTTTCTCAGACACACCAAAACAACTTTACCATGAATAAAATACAGATAATGAACAAATGATCACCCTTAGCCATGTCTCTTTAAAACAAAACAAAACAAAGTGTTGCGCTTTTAATTAAAGCCCAATTAATATGAATAAAGTAAGGGAATCACATCTGGGCTGTTGCTGCTACACAGCTTCTAACCACAGCATGCGTGAGGTTACGTCAAGGACTTGCTTGTCAACTTTGCTTTAGCTCACATATGGGACCGGCTATGAAAGAAAACCCAAGAGTTTTTACTTTCTGCAGTAAAAGCCAAACTAACATAAAATGAGATTAATGGCAACAGCAGTGACTGCTTTCATTTCCCAATGAACTTTCTCAATAGTACCAGTAATCAAGATCAGGTTGATTTTTCTTCTTTTTTTTTCTTTTTTTTCAGGAAAAAAAAAAAAAAACTTTTCATCAGAGAAAAGAAAAAGAGATACTTAAAATACATAGACACATCTGTTCTCCCATATTAACAACATTACATCTTTCTCCATGTGATGCATAATGAATCATCTCAGTGTGTTTTGCTTTATAGTTTTGTACAAATCCAATTCCTTACGACTATTACTGTAATAATAATATTTTCCAATTCAACAGTACCTTTCATTCTGAGTTTCTCAGTGCAAGAAACTGTAACAAGAAGTGAAGTGTGTTGAACCCATTGAAACAGCTAGAAAAAGGGAGGCACAGATGTAATAACCAGAACTAGAATTTGTCTTACAATGAGGAGAAGATAATGGTGCATATCTTCTTTTTTTTTTTTTTTTTTTTAATGCAAACACATAATTTTCACTGCACCTTGGTTAAACAGGCAAGTGTTGTCATCTTCATTTCTAATGCTTGGAAAAGCAAGGCTTAGAGCACCTTACAAACACTTTTGTCCTTTTTTTTTTTTTTCTTCCTAAGAAGAATTAAATTCCACCCATCACACACCCTGAGCAGGTAAAACTTCACATCCAAGCTGTTGCTGGCCCTGTGCGATGAACGTGCTGCAGAGAAATGAGCATCCCTCATCCTGCGTTCTGGTCCCTGCTCTGCTGCTCAGCGGATGCCCTTGGGTAACATGTTTGCCTTCATGGGCAAACTCAGTAGGGCTGTGGATTTCACTGACACTCCTCATGGACTAAACTTATATCCCGTTTTCTTTTTTTTTTCCCCGTAGCTACTTGGGAAAGTCATCTGAGCTAACTTTTTTCCAATGAGTTAGTTAAACTGCAGTAAACCCCAGTTCAGACACTCTGGATTAGTGGGGATTAAAGCTCCTAAGTAGGTACCAAAGCCATATCGACATGCTTCCAGTCAGTGCAAAACCACAAAACTTGAACATCGACACTGAGTTTATGGGAGCTCTTAATCTGATTTGGCAGCAGTAATTAACAGTTCCTCGAAAGATATAGATCCTGATCCATTTGACAATGTATCTTAAATGCTGCAGGAGGACAAAAGTCTTGTTTGTGTTTGCTACCAACATCCAACGGGAGCGAAGGAATGTTTTCTGCAGCAAGGAATGATAATGATGTTTCTTTAAAAAAAAAAAAAAAGAAAAAATAAAAGAAGAGAGAAGAAAGAGCAAGGATCCTTGATTCAATTAAATGTTAGTCATGTAAATAGTTGGGAGTTTCCAGAAAGTAATGGCTTCATAGCAGGATGCCAATGTAGTGTACAATTAAAATGTAAAAAATGTAGGAAGGTCGCCAAGCCTTTGATTATAAACAAGATTTTCCGAACCCACCCATGACTTGGCATTTTGATCCTGAAATTTATCAACAGGAAAAGGTGATGATTTCTTTTTTTGAGCTGGAATGGAAAACAAGTTAGTTTGTAGAGAAATAAATCTTGTTCACAAACTTTATTTGCTCATTACAAAGGCTTTTAGTATTTGATCACAGTTTAAACGAGAAGGATTTTCTGGAAAGGATTCTTGTTTTGTTTGATTGGTTGCTTTATATAATAACTGCCTTCTATTGTATAATATGAAAAGCAACGCAAAGCAACCATCTTTTACATAACAACAATTTAATTACAATAATTTAATTCAGCTTTACTGTGCTGTACCAAAACGATAACAAGACTAAGCCTGACACTGGCAGCAAATATCAGTGTTAGGCACAGAGGAATCCCAAAATACCACTGAACGTTTTCTCCAGTTTCTGAACCAGCACTCCTAAGCAACTTCATTATCAAGCCCTACACAGCTTTGTTATTATTTATACTGTCCTCTGATTTGGAAATCAGATAGAGCCATTGGCATAAGGCAATTGAATGGATGATCAGTCGTATAAATGCAATATCATCGAGCAGGGTCAAACAGCGGGAAGCTGCTGATGTCCCACCGAAAGCCTCAAAGTGCAGGAAGAGTTTTTCCATGGACTTCAAGCACCGAATGAGGGTGAATTTTCAAATGCAATATTGTCTTTTACTTTATTACACTTACCCTCGCCCGAAAGTAGAAATTAAATGGAATATTGGAGACAATAAATCAAAGTAGAAAGGGTGAACAGAAAGGAAAGGCTTCCTAAACTCTAACCTTTGCTGCTCATAAAGTTCCTTCTGG
Source organism: Pterocles gutturalis (assembly GCF_000699245.1). NCBI lineage: Eukaryota > Metazoa > Chordata > Aves > Pterocliformes > Pteroclidae > Pterocles > Pterocles gutturalis. The sequence continues at coordinate 16,688 of NW_010133729.1, read as the reverse complement.
TATGGTCGAGTCTTCTGGAATTGGCAGAAAGCTGGATCCGTCTCTGATAGGACTTTTCCATCTGAGCTCTTTGGTGCCCTTTTCACCATGAACCTCAAGCAGCACAAATGCCTTTTTCCAGCATTTGGTACACAACCCCATACGAGCTGCAGGCTGGCAAAAGAGAACCCATCTAAAATAAAACCTTCTCGGAACTAAGCAGCTTGGTCAGTTGAGAAGTTAATCCTCCAAATGGTTTACTACTGGTGCCCCATTGGGTGCTACCATATGAAGGAACGAAAAAAGTTGGACACAAGTGTTTCCCTCCTGGCTGGAGAGTGAAAAGGTTGATCACCCCCAAAATGCCACAAATTTAAGCTTAATTTATCCTTCAAAGTAAGAGTCTTGAAATATCTGTGATCTGCAGGGTTGGGTCTCAATTCCTTGTCCTGTTGAATGCTCATTTTTCATTGTAGCACTGTGTGAAGTCCAGGCTTTATGTTTCAGACTATAAATAGGTAAGATCAATAAAATATCACATGGCACGTATCCTCCCTTAGTAGTCATTCACGAACAGTTGTGTCTACAGATTTTCTTATCCAGGTGTCTTTGATACAAGACACGTTCCTCTCTGTCTTTTTATGGAGCGCTCGTTGTGATTGCAAAGCTTGAACTTTTGCAAAACACAAGCTGTGCGATTTCACCAGAATTTATTTGCTATCAGGCAGCTAAAAAGCAACATTATGCCTAGAAAATGCAAGCAAAAAAATAAATAACAGGTCATATATTGTTCAGCTGAACTTCTCAAAGTGTCTTTGTGTGTTTTAATACAGCACCAAGCATGTTCGCATTTTTTATTACAGAATATAACGTTCATCAGCCTGCGATACAACAGTTCAGATTGTTGGCAGCAGCGATCCAGTTTCCATTTCTTTGAGTGCAAGATTCAGGGTGTGGAAACTTTCTACTTCCTTGGAAACTCTTCTGAAAACAGGTTTTCACTCAATTCAACCTCTAAGTGTTTAAGAGGTGACTGAAATTCTGAAAGTGGACTGACTGTTTTAGTGCCATTGGCAACCTTGGGAACTTTCTCACTATGTGAAGGAAAGGAAGGGGATAAAAGTGGGGGAGAAATCTACATTATTAAAAATCTAACTCGGGATTTTTGGTGAGCACCTTCCTTCTCTCTCCTTCTACTCCTTTGAAAAGCAGAAGGTGAAAATAGCATGATACTTTTCACTTCGAAATATTATTCGCCCTCTGCATCAAAATTTCTACCCATGCAGTTGTAGCTTCACTTTCTGCCATTGCTCAGCACCGCGGACTCAGTGCGATTGGCTAAAGGTTTTATTTAACAAAAAAAAAAAAAATGCACTTCAGAAATTCCCACCATCATCCAAGTAGCAGGCAAGGTTTTGCTTGAATATATGTCATGGCTAGAAGGATATACTGAAAGAAAGTAGTAATGGGACATTGAGATAGAAAATCCCATTAATTTCACCCAAATTTACTGATCTAAAGTTAGGTGTCTATTTAAAGCCGATTGTCTGGTGGTGGGAGATGACTGCCTTCAGAGGGTGATTCACCCCATCCGGAGCTGGGTGGATGAATCACCCTTTGGATGCTCTTGCCATTCCCTGCTGACAATGGCAGAAAGTAGACGATGATCTAAGGCCATGTGCCACTCCGAAATGGCTGCTGCCAAGAGGGATGAGTGCTGCGCACAGATTTCGCTCCCTGGCGAGGCCATCGGCAGCGTGCGTGCTGGAGGACTTGGGGGTGCTTCTCTTTGCTGGTGCTCCATCTGCCACGGTGCCGTCAGGTCATGAGCCAGTATTTTGTTGCTATAGGTATATGTAAAAGTCAGCAGCAGCCTACTGGAAGCTAAATAAGAAATAGTCACTGCCCAGCATTACTAATAGGTTGCAATTAGCTGGAGAAGAAACAGACACTTCTATGGCTGTTGGTAGTAAGGGAGTCCAGCAAAGCTGGACTAAGCGGAAAAATGCATTATTTAAAAATCCATTCTATTGTTGGTCCATTTACCAGATACTAGCACCTTAAGAGAAAGAAAGGAATAAAATAACCCATAAATTCAAAGACAGAGGACAAGGGAATCCCATCTCGGATCCACAATCCCAGGGTAAGTCCTCCTAGTCCAGCTTTCTTGTATGACCTTTCCGTAACGGCAGGTGTAAAACCAAGGCAACATATAACCCATTTTTAAGCCCACTTTCCCCAAACCACACGACCCTTGGTTTGTAAAGTGATTTGGAATAATTTGGGTTCTGGCATCTGCAAGTAAAATCTAGTAGCAAGGAGAACAATTTTATTCACAGTAATCCCACAGGTTTATTGATGCCTTAACACAGATCTTAGACATTGGGCAGTCACAAGGCTGCCACATAATAGAGAGAGCTTTTGAAACTTGTGTCCAGATAGCTTTCTCTATTGCTTTATTTACAGCTGGCACAGCGGGCTGGAGAAGGCTTCTATAGCCAGGGGTTTGATATATTTTTGTGTGGTATTTAACAAGACAGTCATAAGCTTTTATGAACTTTCTGCCTGGCTGAAATAGTCTGATTTGTGTCTCCACTTAACTTTGGTCTCTTAATCTTGTCCTAATCTCACTTTTTTAGTTTCCTTTTTTTTTTTTTTTTCCACTCTACTTTTAGATCTGGACATTCCTTACCTTTGAGCAACCTTCATTATACAAGTAAAAATTAGTACTGAACAAACTAACCTTGGGATGCTTAAAGAAATAACTCTTTTCCCAATGGAAATATCTGAAATTCCTCAGCAATACCATGAGAAATTAATCTTGAATTTGATCTGGTTTTACAGGGTGATTCATGGTTTCTGACTCAAGGAAAGTAAACTTGTTGATTATAGTTTAGGCATCTCATCTTTAATAAAGAGACCCTATTTATTTTGTTACCTTCTCTCTAACCAAAGAAAATCCTTTTTCTTTCTGTCTTGCAAATATATTATGAATATTAATAGCTGACATCCACTGTGGGCAGAGTAGCACATGGAAACTTAAAAGGTCTCACCAACCAGCCAAAGGAGACAAGGCAGGACCCAAAGCAACTGGGGGAGTTTGCAACGAAACTCTTCTTGAGCTCCCCAGCGAGCGGATTCAGGGACAGCAAAGCACCATCTCAGCTGTCCTCCCCTGACCTCTGTTTTGGGTTGGCCATGTCCTCTTTTGTTGCTGTTGCTGTTTTAGTGGAACGTTTTGGAACGGACTGTGCATTTCACAGAGTGAGGCTAACGCACACGCCGTAACACTGCATTTTCAGTTGGCGTGGAAAGAACGGGGCTGCTTTTATATCCTGGGTGAGGTCTTCTTGGTACTCCCTGGGGTTTATTCACCCCAGCAGCAGGTCTGTGTGGGGAGCTAAATGCTCTGTAATGGGACTGGTCAGTCATTCCTCAGCCCCACTGATGTGTTGGCATGACTACACCCAGGTGTCCATCGTCTGACAGATTTACAAGAGATTTTTTCTTCTCTGGTAATTGTAGTAACTTCCTATATCACACTTCCCTTCAGGTGTGGGTGGGACTTCTGCCTTTTTGGGTGAACGTGGCAAAACCATGCAATCCCATAAGCCTCTGCAGTAATAAAAAAGACTATAAAGTGAGCAGAAAGCAAATGCACACCCCAGTCTTGTATTTATCCTAATTAACTCTTGACTTGCACAGTGTCAGTAGTCCCACCGACACCAATGGGGTTAACAGCCCAGGGAAATGGGAGGGAACTGGCTTGTCCTTGCACGGTGGCCCTGCAGCGATGGGGACACACCGTGGCACAGACACCCAAAGCAGCGTGGATGTTGTCTAGGCGGTTGCAGGAGCTGAGCTTTGAAGCAGATGCTGGCTAGGAGGGAAGCTGGCGAGGATGCCTCTGCCTCACTTGCTGGGAGAGAACAAGAAAATTAAATTATGAATATTTTATTGTTGTTATCTACAATAAAACAGATGCGCTTGCTATTGTCAAAATGCTGTAGCAAAAAGAAAAACTGTTGAATTATTGATTCCCGAAGGCTAATTAATAGGAAGGATGCTAGAAAAGCCTGCAACGTGAAGTTCAAAGCCTGCACGTATGTAGCTGCGAACAACCGTCACCTGGCCGGTGTTTGTCAGGCAGTTACACCATTTGGCGTCACACACACATCCAAACAATGCTAAAAATAATGACACAAACACCCTAACCTGGCAATGGAGAGCCTTTGTTAGCAGCAGAAGACAACTGAAAGAATTTGATTTACAATTGATTACTAAAAACTATAAAAATAAAACAAATCCTCTAGCCAGCTGTTCCTTTTAACGGAGCCAATGCAGCACATGACACAAAGCAGACTGCCCAGACCGACACAGGCTGAATCTCTGATTTCTAGACTTGTCCTCTTTTTGACATGTGCAACTGAAATCTAATTTAAAATGTTGTTTCAACAAGGTAAAGATGTTGCTGTAATTATCTGCTGCAGTTGTTAACTTTCTTAACTTGCTGATTCACGTCCATGCCTTCTTCTGTAAGCAAGGTCCAAAGAAAGGATGAGATTGCAAAACAGCATGTGCTGGGAAAAAGGAAATTGCTTTTGCTGCTGGCCCAGCACTCTTTTAGCCAGAGTTTTGGGCTGTGCTGGCTGCAGCTCTGCTCATCCTGCAGGCACAGGATCAGAAGGAACGGGGAGCTGGGAGCAGTGGGAGGGTGGGAGAAGGCAGCGGGAGGCACTGCAAACCCAGGGGGCTGCTCGCAGCCATTTACTCTCGCTGTTGATATTTGCAACCCGGAGCTGCTCCGCAGCAGCAGCCTGGCTGGCACAGCGGGTCGTATTCTGGATGAGTAGCATGGGCATCCCTGCTCGCTCGCAGCTTGGTCCATGCAGGACGTTGAAGAGCAGTGCAGACCATATCCTACCGGATAATTCTTCGCTGTGCTGGGAGGAACCAGATTGATCAAGAAGGCCAAGCTGACAGCTCCCAGGGGTTCCTTCTAGCCTGCTTTCCTCAAGCAGGAACCTTGATTAGCACATACTCAAATCACCATTTCTCACCTTGTTTCTGGGATGATGATGCAACATACTGACCATCTCCAGCTCTGACGGACGGAAGCATAGAGCTCATGAGCCAATGGGAAAACTAGGATTTTTTTTTCCTTTTTGATAAAGGTACACTTAGTAGTAGCAGAATGAAACTGATTTCTCGTGTGACAGAAGGAGGCATTATCATCCCTTGCTACTGGTGATCATAGCGAAAGGGCCGTGCCTGTGACTCAGAACCTCTGTGTACCTGGGACTGTGTGATACAGAACCAAACCCCTCTCCCTGACCCAAAGATGCTAACATTCAGCAGGCAGTTTTCTTGATAACTTCAAAAATATGTAGAGCAATAGTCGTGGGGAGTTACACTTACATCAAGTGCAATTATGCCATGGTCCCACAGCTACAGCGTGAAAGCGTGCCGGAACCAGCCTGCCCTGGTTGTTTGCTGAAGCCCATGGCCTCGAAGCTCTTTCTTATGACTCTGATTGCCCTTAAAGATGCGCTGCATCATGTGTTCACACTCGTAGGTCACATGCAATCATCAAGTCAATTTAAGAAGGGATGTAATCCATCCATATCGCAACCGGGTTCTGTGTAAGCAGTGGCAGCATCCGCAGTTAGAGCAGCTTAGGTTACATTTATTTTACATTGAGGAAATTTAAGACAGTAAAAGAACATATTTTGGCTAGCCTTAATCCTTAGCAACCTCCTAACGATTTACACAGCTGCTCATTTCCGAAGGACGAACACATCTCACAGAGTAAAGGTTAATATCTGTGAGAGAAACCTTTTTTTTTCCCCCTTACTATATTTTCTTTGCCAGATTTTTTTTCCAGATGGAGGATGTTTGCTTGTTTGTTTGTTTGTTATAAATTGTGCCCAACAAAGAGGTTAAGAAAGTTCTAGATTTTTTTTTTCTTTTAGGGGGAGGGGAACTAACAAACTTAAACTGAGGAAATCCAGGCAGCCAGAGATGTCTGGACTATCCTAAAATATGTCGTCCTGATTTCTGCAAAACCAATAAATTTCACTAAGCTACATTCAGCTGACAGAACATATCCAGGGGATAGAAATTTCTTTATCTTGAGTTCAAGGATGCTTCAGCCAAAGAACTTGTTTGAGATTTATTCCAAATTCTGCTTGAATATAACCTACTTCACTACATATCACCTTATAACACTGCTGCTCAATAGAAGTGTTAGTAAGCAGCAGTTTTCTGTTTCACCTCTCTCTTCAGCGGTGTGGCCAGGGCGTTTCTTGACGCCCTTGGCAATGTGGGCACAACCATGGTCACCCACCAACCTTCCCGTTTTCCCACTTTTGCCCTCCAGGCTCCTTTCCCAGCCACATGCCAGAGGTCTCGGTGAAAATGGAAAATGTCCGAATGTGTATAAATATTTCCTTATGTCAGTAATTTTAGCAACTCGAATAAGCTGTCCTTGGACATGCTGAGCCGATCTTTTTTCTCGGTGTTACTCCGGTTAAATCACTGGATGGATGTGAAGGGTTTTCACCACCTAAATGGAGAGCGTGGTCTGGCCCTCCAGCTCTGAGCCACCACTGCTACTCCAATCCAAGAAGAAGGAGGATGAAATGCTAGCAAAGCCATCCCTCTTTTGGACTGTGTGCTGTTGTTACCTCCCAGTTGGAAAATAGTGCAGTATACCTTGGCCTGGAGACATCAGCCTTTAGGAAATTTCAACAAGTGAAGAGGCAAAATTGAGAGGAGCCTGAAAGACAGTGAAATAATAAAGGAGACCTTGAAAGAAAATATTGTAAAAAAAAAAAAAAAAAAAAGACAGCAAATAGATCTAAGGATCCACCTGATCAATGGAAATAAGGAAAAAGGTGAGATAATAAGGCATGTGATGGAAGAGGGAATGGGTTGCTTGATAGCTTATCTAAGGAAGATATTCTAGTATATTATGCTCCATTCTGGCAGCATGATGAGGGGAGATTGCTGCCAGAGAGGAGGAGAAAAGCAAACAGAGAATAGGATAGGAAAGGTGTCAGGCTTGACTTGTGAAGAAAGGTCAGCAGAGGTACACGTCCTGCCTGTTTGTGCAGCGACAGCATTGAATGGCACAAATCAGAGCTAGTTAAATAATTTTAAGAGAGTTACTCTGGAAACACAGGGGGATGCTGAGGCCAGCGAGCAGGATGCGTAGGTCCTGCTGCAGAAGAGCAAGGCGAGGTGCAGGAGGTCTGGGTACAAAAGGGGACAAAGCAGCACCACGCAGCGCTGTATTACCAACTAATGTATGTGAGGGCCCAGCAGGGCTATGAGGAGGAAAAATGTCCATTATTCAGGATGGGAAAGAGATGAAAGCAGTGGGATTGGGTCATAGCAGCGCTGGTCCATGCCCTGCCTCGAGCAGCCCCTCGCTGCGGCTGCTGGCACTGCAGCTCGCCCCGGTGATGGATGGACTGATGGGATCCCCATTCCCACACTTTCCAACATACATCTGCAAATCCTAAGAGGGACAAACGCAGACCAGCTGCCAATTGGCCTTACAGATTCGAGGGCTAACATCCAGTTGGCGGCCAGCGGGTTATTCACACTGGAACAGGAAGCAAACTTCTTGCTGCAATTACCCTCCAATTTCTACTGTTTACCCCAGGAATAAACTAATTGCTGCTGTAAAACACCCCTCCCACCAGGTCCAGGAGTAAAGTATGGAAGAAACGAATGTCAGCCAGTTGGTTGGTAGCCAAATGACTGGCCAGTGGCCAACTGGCATCCCATGTCTTATTCGCGATGGAGGAGGGCTCGAGTGCCTTGCTGCAGATAACCTGCCTGGCATTTTCTCCTGTTTATCCTACAAATACACCAAGTGTCACACGGTAAATCAGCATTTCCCTGATGGCCTGGAAGAAACATGGTAAACAGGGCAGGTCTTCATCCTCCCACTGAATAAAGTCATTTTATTTGAGAATTAGGAGGAGAGTCTGAAAGGACCTAGCTGGAGAGGGGCTAGATAATTCCCATGGAGAGAGGTACAGTGGTTATGTCTGTGATTCAGCCCTAAATTCCCTCTGCCACCGTATACCTTGAGCCTCTTTTCTTCTTCTTTTGTAATCGCTTGCAGTAAACACAGCAGGGGCTATTGTCTCACACCTGTATGTGTGCTGGCAGGCTGGCGGGTTTACCAGCCAAAGAAAAGAGCAAAGCAAAGCCTTGCAGTTCTTGATCCCTGCCTTTGATTTGCTGCCACTGGTTAACTTGGGTTCTTAATCCCTCTGGGAGGGGGCAGAGTGGTTTGAAAGCACAGCTGGGAGCAGCACGCAGCATCCCTCCCAGCCAGGCAGCCTTCTAGCAGCTTGGCATCCCCCGTTCGGGGGCAGTCAGCCTGGATGGAGCCAGTCCATCTCTGTTTTCAGCTGTAGCCTCGGAGGAGGATCGTACAGAGCTGTCTCTTAATTGCAATGCAGTCCATAATCACTCCTCTATTTCTGTCCTTCTAAATTCTGCTCACAGTGGCAAAGCCAATTTTGGACACCAGGAGTAAATATTGTTTGTTTTTCCCTTTAGTTGTTGTTATCCCAGCAAAGAGGAACGACAAGGCTGAGTCACTGTGGCATTTTGCAAAATATCCCAGGAAAAGTGTTTGTCTGAACAAGTGGGAAACCTAAACCCAGAGGAGGTGTCGGGATACTTCAGGGCCTCTCAGAAATTATAGGAATGGAATATTCCAGCACAAGTGGACAGCGATAAGCAATAAAAAGCAGCTAACTCCAGAGCTGTTTGAGTGCTCGACTTTTGGCTGGTAGATATTAGCAATTGTATCGGATTGCATGCCTGACTTTTCCTCTTTTTCCATGAGGAATGACGCTGAGCTCAGCAGCTCCGGTCCCCACGCTAACCCCCTGCTCCAGGCTGAGCCCTGCAGGGCTGCTGTCCCTTCTAACTTTCCAGCTTTTAAGCTGAAAGAGGGGAGATTTAGATGAGATATTAGGAAGAAATGTTTTCCTGTGCGGGGGGTGAGGCAGTGGCCCAGGGTGCCCAGAGAAGCTGTGGATGCCCCATCCCTGGAGGGGTTCAAGGCCAGGCTGGATGAGGCTTTGGGCAACCTGGGCTAGTGGGAGGTGTCCCTGCCCATGGCAGGGGGTGGCACTGGGTGGGCTTTAATGTCCCCCAACCCATCCTGTGATCCTAACAGCCCCCTGCACGAGTGGCCCTGCTCCTGCTGTCCTGGCTCATCACTGATGTCTGGAAGAAGCAAAGGACACACCATGATGTGCCTACAGCAGCCTTGCTCCTGACACAGGTGGGAGGGATTCACTGCTTTTGCATTTCCAGACAGCAGTGCCAGGTAACCTCCCTGCGTCATGGACAGGGACACAGAAATATTTCAAGCGTGAAAAGATTATTAAGAAATTTTTTTAATTTTTTTTTTAAATATACCAAATTACCCAACCTAGTTAACCCTAAAAATGCCCCTGACTCCTTTAAAGTGCTGCCTTGTGTCACTTGTTCTTAAAGCTTGCAAGCACCGTAGCCTGATATTTTTTCTTCATCAAATGTATATATTCCCCTCAAAAGAAAGAAAAAAAACCCCACAATAGAACCTATGTACATTGCTGCAAGACTGTAAAATTTAATAGCAAACAGATTACATACTTAGCAATAGACTAAGCACAATTAGGGCTCACATTCCTCTCACTCCTATAAATAACTCTCAGTTTCCTCTCTGTGTCTGCAAATTTCATTAGTATGATGGAAAGAAAAGAAAAATACACACACACACACACATATGCCCCAAGCCCTCTTTTCTTGCAAAGTCCGGAGCTGATCTCTCAATCAAGGGCTTCGTTGAGCCTGGGGGAGGGAGCAGGGAGTTAAAACACCCACCCCCACCAGCCCCTGGGCCATGTGTTCCTGGCCATGAAGGGAAAATTTTCTGCAGATGGCTTAGGAATTCACCTGCAAGAAACACACAAAAAAAAAAAAAATCCCCTCTCTTTGCTAGTCTGTGTGTGCAACCTGCAGCTGAGGCTGTGGGCAGCGAGGATGGGCCACTGCCCTTGGGAGCATCATCTCCTCTGCTCATCCTCGACACTGGCAGGACGAATGGATGTCACCCCAGGTCAAAGACATACCACACATGTGCCCACCGTTAGGCTGCCCTCTTTGAGATCTCTGCCTAGGGTTGAAGGTTCAGGACGCTTGGATTCAGTGGGGAATTTCAGTCTCTGTAAAGGAGAAAACTCTGTAACTCAGAGGTCTGTGCATACTGTGCAGAGCTTCAGCATCGGCATCTTGTCCTTCCTGAGCAAAGAGCCACCAAACAGCCCAGGCGCAAAGTGCATATAAATAGAGGGTGTCATTGCAGGGGGTCCACAAGCACATAGTGCTGGCCCTTTCTATCCAGGTGCTGCACTGCAGTGACCTCAGCTAAGTCAATAGCAGGAAAAAAATATTTTAAAGATTTTTATTAACTGCAAGGAGGAAAAAAAAAATCAATCTCAGACAGGAGTGTACGAAGCCTTGAAAACTTGATGTATTCAACACTATGACTTAATTGATAAAAATTGGAGATGTTTCCCTGGGTCCCAGTGCTGTTGACTGGCTATTCTGTCCAGGGTAATTTCAGACGTGTCAAAATACAATGGCTGAGGTGCAAGGCAGTCTGGGCAAATGGACTTCTGCTGCGTGGAAATGGTGGCAGTGGTGTCCAGGTGACAATGTGGGGAACTCAGGCAGTTTGTCCCTTTAAAGGGCATCAGAAACTCTGAACCAGCAGAGATGCTAAGTGTCTATAGCTCTTACAATGCTTGGCAGGAGAGAGATTTTAGAGTTACAGCAAGAGAAAGCTGTTGAAAGACAAAGTTGGTGTTTCTGCTGTGCAAGGTTGAGCTGTGTGTCACATCCTTGGAGCTGGGGACACGTCTGCCACCACCGCCCATACCATGTCATCCACAGCTCCAGGGTACAAGTAACAGCAAGAGGCACAGCTAATGCTACCAGCCCCTCCATCCGTATTCTGCTAATTTGGCTCTATTCTTTTGGGCATCCTTCTTTGTAAGCCACGTCAGAGACAGGGGAGGGAGAAAGGAGGTGGTGAGTGGTTTTTTTCCCTTCACAGCATAGACATCTTTATTTTCCTTTCTGTATGTTCACAGATGACTCACATGTTAGTATCCCAAAGCATGTTGCATAAATAATAAAATCCCTGCAGTTCAATGAATTATTTGCTCTTTTTTTCTAAGAAAAACCAAGATTTCTTTCCCTTTCTTTCTCTTCCCTTCCTACACCCTTCTCCTTTCATCTTTGGAAGAAAGAGCCGTATAAGAAATGATGGGCAGCCATCCAGGAATAATGAGACAAAGATGATAATGTAAACCTCAGAAGGAAAAGAGCTGGCTATTGCAGGCAGGCTTTTTGCCTTTGCAGTGCTGGATACGGCCAATAGAAGGAAACACGGCCTGTCAAGCATGTAAAGCCATCCAAGATACACTAAAAGAACATGCATCAGCTGGATGTAAGGCATAGACACGTGCCTAAGTCACACCTAGGTGCTAAAACTTAAGGACTCCAGCTCTCAGAGGAGCTGAGCATCTATAGGTAGGTCCAAAGTTGATAGATAGACTCTCCCAAGTGTTTTGATGTTTGTGTTTAGGGCTCCTCAAAAAATCATTGCCAGCCTCAAAAGGAGAGCCCTTGCCAGCTCATGCTCTGCCTTTTTTTCCTCTTATGTCAGAATCTCAGCGACCCAATTTACTCCTTGCACCGTTATCTTCCTTTGACTTTACGAATTCCATTAAATTTTTACCAAAGTGAAATAATTGCCTGGCTTTTTTTGTGCATTTAGTTCATTGTTGTTTTAGTCTCCAGTGGCTGGAGGATGCTGAGATTGAAAGATCCAGATGAATCTAAGGAGTTAAAGGCTGGGAGAGCCCATTGTTCTGCCTCAACACTTAATGAGTTCCTACCCAATCTATTACTTTGCCTCATCATTCCTATCGGCAGAAGAGTAGCACCGAGTGTCTGCAGATAATCAGGTCCCGTCCTAAAGCCCATAATGAGCTCATCCCAATGCAAAAGAAATGTTATCTCTAACGTGTTAAAAAGCCAAATTGCTGCCTACCTTTGAAGTCGTGTAAAGTCCCAATCAACAGTATTGAGGAAATGAATCACTTGCGAAGCCACGCTTTGAACGCCACATCGTTATTATTAGAATGGGGAAGCGGAGTTGAAGATAAAGTTTGATTCAACACAATGGAAAAATACCGTACAGTGGAGAGAGGCCTGCCTGCTAAAGAGATAATGCCAAGTTCGATGAGAAAATACTTTATATTTCCTCTCCCTTGAAATCTGAGTGTACATTTTCCAGCTCGACTGGAAAGAAACAGATCGTAAGATGTCACTCAGCGCTTGAGGAGAGGGGACCTCCCTTTTCCAGATGCAGTTGTTCAGAGGCAACATGCAGTGCTCACCAACATTGGTTTACAGGGCATGAAACGTTTCCATCTCTGGACTGCCTGCGCACTGAGGATAACCAGGCAGGCTGGCATGGTTCTGACCCGTGTTTTAATCACTGAGCTTTCAACAATTTCTCCCTCCAAGGAGCCCTTTAGAAAAAAATCATTTTAATTTCATTGCATGCTTCCTTCTCTTGATAGGTAAAGAAAACTAAATCTTCCTGACTTTATCTGCCATCCTCAAGAGCAAGCGAACCTCTCAGTTTTGGGGGGCCCAGGAATTAATTTGAACCAGACACAGATACAGGCTGTGGTTTGCTAAGACGTGATTTCTGCAGAGCAAATCATCTTTGCAAGGATATAGTGGGGAAAGCATAGTGTCCTTCCTTCGCAGCGCTCGGGGAACAGGGTCCACAGCTCCATAATGTCCCTTTTACACTCATTTCCCTGCCCCAGGCATAATAGATTCTGAAATGGGGGGAAGGGGAAGGGTGATCTTTTTTTTTTATGCACAGTACTCAAACCAGGGGGAAGGGGAAGGGTGATCTTTTTTTTTATGCACAGTACTCAAACCGAACCTCACACCAGAGCTTTGAAAGAGTAATTTTGCACTTGATGTATAAACCATAACATCCAAAATAATGTAGACAAATCTTTCCATTAAATAAATGACTTCTTCTGAATAGGTTGTAAAACTTGGTTTCCTTCACTCTGGATTCAGTTAGCCTCACCTCCTCAGCTGTCCGTGGCAGCCGCTGCCAAGGGAAGAGTGCTAAGCACAGCTTTGCAAACTGTTTTCCCACTTTCCGGTCTTCTTATAAATGCAAAGCTGACACCAGGTTCATGGATATGCTGGCTGAGCTCAAGGACGCTCTCCAAACCCCTGACCTGGAGCGTGGATTTGCCACAAAGCCCAGGATTTTGACCAAATTCCCGTGATCAGAGTCAAACTTAGGAAGCAAAAACTGACAATATGCGATGCAAAATAACATGTTCCCCTGGGCAGAGGCTCACCCAGAATAGAAGAAGCCAGCTCAGGGTCTGGGTGCTATTTAAATCCCATTTTGTCACTGGTTTTAGCAGGGCCTGGGTAGGAGTTTGCAAGTGGAACGCCCTGCTCTGGGAAGCCCCGGGATGAGAGCAGCGATGGGACCTTCCCACGCCAACATACCAACTTTGATCATCTTGTTCCAGTTACAAACTCCACATCAGAAGAAATCCCGTTGGTTCGAACAGCCAGCTCCTCAGCAGATATAGTGTCAGCTCCACCGGGTTTGACAGGTTGAACATCTGCTTTTGCTGATGCATGAGCAAGAAAACACTTGTTCCATAGATCTCAAAACACTGCTGTCTGTTAGACAGGAAGGTCCCTCTGCGGTGCAGAACACATGTGTAGTCTCTCCTGTGGCTAAGATATACTCTTATTTATTCACCTGATTTCCACTTTGGTTGGATAAAGCTGGTTTCTTTCTTTTTTAATGTTCCCTTTTCGCTCGTGCACTCAGTAACATTCATGTCTTTTTCACCCAAGGATAATTGAATCTCCAAAGCACAACACGACTATCAACATTAAATCTTCCCTGACATATATACACTTTATTGAATTTTATTAAAACACATTGGTGCTCCTCTGGAATCATGAAAACACGTCTCCCTGGAAAACTATATCTTTTCCAAGAAACCAAAAGTCTGTTTTGAGGAGCCCAGAGCAAATGATAACAAAATCTCATTTTACTGGATATAAGTGGAAGGATATTTTCACTAAATCTGGGAAGATGCACAGGAAATGGAAATTTAATTTTCCCCATAGTGATCATGGGCCCACATGGACAAACAGGAGGAAGAAGAAGTAGGTCATATCCAAAATCAGACCAGAAAGACATTTTAGGCCACCAAATTCATGTCAGTACTGTGCTCCATAGCTCCAGGTGGATGTTCCCTACGAACTATGGAGCTAGGTATAAATAATGCAGAAGAGTGGTTTTTTCTGATCCCTGAAACACATTGTCAGAGAGTCCAAGAGAAGAAAGTGCTGTCAACCTCTAGTCAGAAGTAAGTGATCCAGACAAAGCAATGGATGATGGGCATTTAAGTTACTCTGCAATTAGTAAAGTTTTAAAGGCACTGATCTCCCTAATGGGTTTCTTTACTCATTCTTTACACGTGGGGTTGGAAAGGGGCCATGCCAAGTGTCTGTTGCATGTGAGCTTAATCAGCAGTGATGTAATGTGATCACACTTTTAGACTGCTGTGTGTTGTGTAAGGCAGAATATCCTCAGCAACAGCTGACCGAAACCACAAAAAAGAGCCTTGACGAAGCTTTTAGGATTGGGGTTTGAGACTCAGTTCTTAGGCATTTCTGCACAGCACCTAATAGTGTAAAGTCAGGAAAAAAAACTTTTATAGAGGAAGGAAAAATGTCCATTGTTGTTTGAGCTTGTCCTAGACAATCTCAATAAAAACCTGCTCCTTCCAATATTACACAATGGATTGTGTGCCAAAAATTGTATTTTTATTTCTGTGAGGCATTCTTAAAGACACAGTAGGTTCTGTGAAAACCAGATTACTTTTTCCCTTTAGAAAGCCATAAACATCAACATACAATATAATTATGTATTTGAGCATGTGCCCATTTTACAGAAATGAAGACCCAAGAAGAAGTGATCTGAATTAGTGACGAGTTCCTGCAACTGCAACAGCTTCCTACTTAAATGTGGGAAAAGGGGCTTGTCAAAGGCCCCCAACTCTTGCTGACCATTGCTGGGAGTGCTTTTCCCCTCGCCTGTTTTTGGGAAGCTTGGAGTTAGACGACCAACCAAGGGTCTCTCCGCAGGTGATGGGGGGAGTTGGGAAATACATGGCCATTTCTCCTAGAAGGTGAACTGCTCTTTTAAAGGATGGGATACACGTCACCTAACTGAAGGCATCAATATTGTCCTGGCACATCCCAAGGGCAGTGGGCTGAGTGTGTCACACAGCATAGTTTTGTCACCTACGATGGGGGTGCTGTGACACGTTTGAGTGTACAGACACTTTAGGAATGCAAACACTCACTTGTGAAATATTAAGCTGCCTTTGCCTTAAGCATTGCAATCAAAACAAAAGAAAATATTACTTTTGTTTTACTAATCTTCTGTAGACTTGGTAAAATACATACTACATTCCATTAAGCTCAAGTTAGTTAATTACTACTTAGGAAATCCAATCTATTTTTCAGGGTTATTTTCCAGTTGTCATTTTGCAAGAGAATATTGCTTTGACGTCACTGAGAAAAAAAAACCCACTCTATGGACAAAAGAAACCACAAATAGAGAAAAATACATCAATATTGTTTTTCTTATAGCCTACCACTCATTGGGCAGAATTTTTTGCAATATTGTGAGCCTGCCTCTGGCAAAGCTCAGTTTTCAACCCTAATGTGTGCAATAATAAAAGACAGCTTATGGAGCCATTCCAGGAAAAGTTCTGCAGATCTTGCTGGTCCTTCAAAGGCTATCTTCAGGGAGTCTAAATACTGACCTATGTCTCAAGGAAGAGTCCCCATTGGGAAAAAAAAAATATATATGCAAGTATATTTTCATGTTGAAATTAAAGAACACAGTTTAATTATTTTTTCTTAAATTCTTTTGCACTCCCACACAGGTGTAAATCTGTTCCACAACCTTAATGAGTTAACAAGAAAACTACCCTTCCAAAGATGCCATACGTGGAACAGAGAGATAATTATGCTCATTAATATTAATCTGATCATCCACTGAATCTATAGTCCTGCTTCAGCAGTAGCCAAATTAAAATTTTTAAAAAGTTCATTGTCAATTGCAGACTGACTCTAGGAAGGTTTCTAATCTGATTAATTGTTATCTAGTTTATTTACATACAAAAACATAAAAGCATCTGTCAAATCAAAACACACGGTCATTTGTTCTGTACACGGCACATGTTTGTGTATAGAAGTGCTGACTGCAAAAGTCACTACAAAAAAACATATTCTGTTGGCTTCTGCCGGGGCTGAAGTGGAAGTTAAATAGAAATACTTAACGAAATGTTGTGGGTTTTTTTTTTCCTCTGGAATTTTGTTTTGGAAGAGAACCTGAGGGAAAAAATTCTGACAATGTCAAAATATTCTGTTTTGACTATTTCAGAACAAAATGTTTAGAGTTTCCTTTTCGGAATGGCTTTTGTTTTGAATTTTTTGGTTCTGTTATGTTTTCTCTAATATTTTTATACATTAAATATATT
>NW_010133728.1:0-36548 GCF_000699245.1 Pterocles gutturalis | reverse complement strand
CTCACAAATAAGGAGGGTCTGGTTGAAGCCTCCATTTTCTCAAACATTTATATGATCCCTTAATAAGGCTTCCCCACACACCCACTCCTTTTAAAACTGTTCTAAAACTCAATCTTAAGAAGACAAAAGAGCAATATCTTTTGTGAACTGGTATTCTTATCCAGTTGGACAAGCTCTTTTACTGACTTAACCACAGCAGACAGGATAGCATCATGGAAGTTTACGTACTTCCCACAAAAAAAGCATATTCAGGTCACAGCTCACTCTCCCTACTTTTATTTTTTGGGGGTTTCTTTTCTGATCAACTTTGTTGCCATTGTTTTGACAAAAGTGCATCTACAATAGCATTCTGGTCTGCAATCAATTATAACAAAACACTCTCTTAAAATAATAAAACAACAATTAAAAAAAAACCTGGCAGGATCCAGTATATCAAAAATTCACTTCATAGGTCTGCCAAGAAAATATATCCAGACTTCAACCCTTTAACTGGCTCTCAGGGCGTATGCCACTCCATAGATCTTAATTACTCATGAAGACTTTCCTGCAAAGGACCACGTTCTCTTTCCCACAATGAGGTTGGAAGCTAACAAATCTTTACTCTTCAGCTTATCAAACATATTTTTTTCCCCAGGACCTAATGAAAAACAGAGAAAACAAACCCGGGGTGGATATAAGAATTTTGCTAAGTTAAAAATAATTAATTTCTTACCATTTCAGGGCTTCAGTGAAAAGATAAAGCAGCAAGCCAGCAGCATATAAAATTTCAAGCTTTATCACAGTCTAGTACAAACACATTTCTTATTCTCATATACAGAATGGGTCATATGGACAGTAAATGGGAAATCTGCATTAGCTTTTAAAGGATAACTGATTAAACTGGAAAAATTGGGTTTGATTGCCTGGCACAAGACATTCTGTGTCCTACTTACTTTTTTTTTTTAAAAAAAATTGTTTGCTCTTCTTTTTTTTTTTTTTTTTTTTTTTTTTTTTTTTTTTTTTTTTTGCACATTTCAGTTCCTCACTTCATCTGCAACAACTGCAAAAACTCGGAAGTAACCAACCAAGCTCTACCCAGGTGGGTTTTTTCCTCCCATTTTTACGGCAATTCCAAAGACCCTCATACTGCACCCAGGTCTAGGCCCCCCAACGCAAGAAGGATGTCAAGCTGTTGGAGCAAGTCCGGAGGAGAGCCACGAAGATGATCAGAGGGCTGGAGCACTTCGCCTATGAGGACAGGCTGAGAGAGTTGGGTTTGTTCAACCTTCAGAAGAGAAGGCTCCGGGACACACACCTTATAGCAGTCTTCCAGTACCTGAACGGGGCTACAGGAAAGTTGAGGAGGGACTTTTTACAAGGGCATGTAGGGACAGGACCGAGGGGTAATGGATTTAAAACTGGAAGAGGGTAGATTTAGAATAGATATTAAGAAGAAATTCTTTCTATGAGGGCAGTGAGGCACTGGCAAAGTTGCCCAGAGAAGCTGTGGATGCCCCATCCCTGGAGGTGTTCAAGGCCAGGCTGGATGAGGCTTTGAGCAACCTGGTCTGGTGGAGGGTGTCCCTGCCCATGGCAGGGGGGTTGGAACTCTATGATCTCTAAGGTCCTTTCCAACTCTAACCATTCTATGATTCTATGATATGCATCAGGAAAGTGAATAATTTCTAATGGCAGCATGTTTTTAGGATTGACCCTGCAGGACAGAGGAGCTTCTGGCACAAGGGGACCGTCAGGAGCCATTTAGCAGCATGGCTTCAGCGGCTGCTCTAATTTTTGCTATCAGAAACAGCATATACAGAGGAAAAGCACTTCCAGCTAAAGGAGTGGGAGGTCAAGACCAACAAGGAGGCTTTACCCAGTGTTTTTTTTGCATCTTGACCAAGTTGTCATGCAAAAAAATAGACCAGAACCATTTCCAGCATGCCTTTTGGCCTTTTTTGTGCATGAAAAATTGCTGTAGGGTCAGCAAGGATATGAGCCAAGTGGTTTGGTGACTTAAATGGAGGCACAACTTCAGTTGCATAGTTGCACCAGCCCTAGAGATAACTTTCATAACATTTTTGAAAGTGTCAATATTTTGAAAATAAAGTTAATGGAGAATTTTAGAGCCTGAGGATATCTTTACAGAAATGCAGTTTGAATGTCTTGAAAAAGGCTAATAATTTCGATATGCATTTCAGCTTCTAATGAAAACTTCTTATGAAGTCTGGGTTTAAAGACTGCAGGTTATAAAGAGCCATCATATTTTTCCTGATGAAATTATTAAAAGATGTGCCTTAGTCTAGCCTAAGCTTGCAGTCATTGATTAAACTCTGGATACTACTGAAGGATACATAACAAGATGGGAAAAGCTGGTAGCCTGGGGTTGTGGTCCTAATTGTATGCTTACACTTGCATTTCTGTAGCTTTTACCTTGATGACATTTTAAATGGAGTGATTAATCGGCCTTTACTTTGTTTTTGCAATGTACACATTTAACGCTGCAGGCCAGATAAACTAGCCAACATGAATTAGCCACCTTATTGGCAGGTTTATACCACAAGAGCATCTGGTCCTCCCTGAACTAATTTGTACTGTAGACAGGAAGCGAGTACAAGTCTTTTAAATTCATGTGAAAAATATGAGTATTCATATTTTTCACTTGAGTTAACTCTGTCTAGTTGTGTCTTTCTTAAACAGGTTCTCCACATTTAAAGTGACACAAAACATGGGACTTACCTCTGGGAGTCCTGAGCACTCAACCCTTCTCACAGACTAGCGTTTGCTATGCGGCGTGACAGAGTTTCGCTCATCAGGCTCTGTGTTGCTTGTCGAAGGAAAGCGCTTGGCACCACTGAGGTTTTTTTCAGGCAGGAAATCTGCAGAAACTGGGTTTGTGCAGCAGATAAGGAAGCTTACCATTTCTTGGCCTGCCAGGTCTGCACATAGAAGTGGCACACAGGAAATAATGCTCTAAAGTTATGTACAATTAATTTTTTTTTAAACTCTTTAGCATTAATTCTTCACCACATTGTATTGCAATGATGTAGGAGGGGGAACAGGCCAAGGGAGAAGGAGAGACAGAAAGAAATACTTTCTGGTTTTGAAGTGAGATTTGGGGTCAAAGTTCTCAGTCCAGTATGAAAACCAGCAATACCACGCCTAATTTCTGCCTCTGTGAACCACTCATATTGACCATGAGGGTAAACACAGACAAGTGAAGTTACCGATCTTCCATTAACGTGTGCAGCAACATCAAACTCCAGTTACTCCGCTCACCATAGGAACCCAGCAAGCACCCAACCTCCATTTGATGATTCAGGAAGCACAAGCAAAGCCAAACGGCAGGATGAAGGAGGAAGAGGACACAGCCTCCTGGTCTAGGGGATGATACGTGCACAGAAAGGCCCTCAGAGAGATCAGAGAGGTGCAATACCAGCACAGGGCACAGGAAGGATCACAAGGTCAGGTCCGTGCCAGTGACGAAGCACAGGCAAAGTCAGCATTCCAGTGAAGAAGTACTTGAGGGAGACTGGGAATGGCTGGGACATGGTGCAAAACCAGTTTGGGAATCAACAGGTTTGATTGGAACACCTAGCTTGAATACTTGGCTCCCAACTGAAGGTATTAAGACGCCCAAGTCAGGTAGTGACACAGTCGGACATATCCAAAGACACTGAAGTCTACCCTGCTGATAATCGGGATCTGGTGGTTTAGAAATTTTACCCTAACCTTTATTTTCATCGAAACAAATCAAATTCATATAAATACTCTTAAAATTTAAATGATCCATTCTAATTTTTTAATTTATTTTTTTTTTAATTAAAAATGCTTATTGCAGCAGGCCAGGCTTATTAATGGAACCCAATTATCTTTATACAACATATTAACTGCAAAACATCAGTGTTCCTGTAATTTAGGTCATAAAAAAAACATGTCCCCAGTGTTGTTACTTTAGTTTTTAATAATAATTTTTTACAACATGAAATAGTTCGATTACCAAGACCTAACAGTGGTCAATGATGGCAGCTCATAAATAATGTTTTACACTCATAACAAATGGCACACAAAACTTACTTTTCATTATACGTTCTAATAGCTAGGTGTTCAATTCTGATTTTTATGCAACCAATATACATTAACATGTACACATACTCAATTCCAGTCACAGTGTATACATATAATTGGATCTGCAGCAATATAAAATTACTTCTACCTGTATGTACATGTGCAAGTCTGAATGAGTCCTGAGTAATTTTAAAGTTCTATTAGTCAAATCCTGTAAATTTTAACCAATGCAAACAAAACTCAGGTTTTACAGTGTTACGCTATTGTGAAAAGCTATTTAAAAAAAAAAAAAGAAATAAAGCACTTCGCCTTAGGTTTATGCATAGCTATGAGCTCTGTACATTGCGCAGTATCCACTTATAGGCTGGGTAATTAGAAAATCTGAAAAGATGCTGACCGCATTCTTCGGTAACCATTGCTTCCTCTGCTTCTTAATTAATGGCGAGTGATTTGTTCTGCTTCAAAACAACCAAGTGTGGAAGACTTTTACTGGGCTTAAATTATATTCCTTCTGCTGCATATATTTTTGTAAACATTCAAATTACCCAGGCCCTTTAATTCTTGTGCGGAATACTATACAATTATACAGTCAAATAGTTAAAATGTGTGTCTGGGAGGAAAACAAAACAAAACAAAACAACAATGGAGTATGAGTATTACCTTGAAAGCCACAGTATAAGGAAACAAAAGATGAAATATTCTGTAAGGAACAGCTTGGACAGAAACCGAAAGGCTGCTCAGAAATCCTCTGTCAGCATGACACACTACCATGGTAAACACAAGATGCTCTCACACCACCAGAACAAATTGTCTGAGCAAATGGGAAGGAAGCACTCCCACTAAGGAGCAGATTCAAACACAGCACGAGAGTCAGAATCTCTGTACAGTACTAACAGAGCAACTTACACAAAATGTCTGTATATCCCATGCCAGGAAAATGCAGGCACTAATATGAGAGCTGGTAAAGGCCAAAGGCTAGCATTGGGGCATAGCTGTCTTTAACCAGAGTCATTCTGATTCAACTTCGCAGGTATGGAAGAAGATACCTTTTTTTCTTCATTTCATTTCTCTTACACCACAAAAGTGAAGGCACTACTCCAACTGTGCTCCTTCAGCAGAAGGGTCTGGGCCCAAAGGTTAGCTGGTTCCGTGGCTGCTATAGTCAAAAACGCCTTTCCTGAAGAAGGATGAGAATTCGCAAATGGTGTGTTTTGACAGAGTTAGTCCTACTTTATCAATGTGAAGTGGAGATGATGGAGATTTCAGCATTGCAGAGAAAAAGCTCCTGAGGTATTTCTGTGGAACAAAATGCAAAATGTCGTTAAGGTTTACTTGATCAAATCGATTACAACCACTTTGAAGAATTAAATGAGCAGTGGTATAAAAAAAAAGAAACAAGATTTCCATGGACTGTGAAAAGTCCTTTTAATAACCATCAGTATTTAAACGCATCCATAAAACATGTCTACTGAAATGTCTATATTAAGTTCAGGAAAACCAGAAAACAAGTATTTTCCACTTTCTTCCCCTGCCAAGCTTAGAAACTGTTTTATTTTGTGCTCGTGTGATGCTTTCTGGTTTATTCTGTAGTCATGTAATGCTTTCTGCTAATCATGACTTGCTAATACTGCTGTCTAGCATTACCAAACACTATAGCAGATGCAAACCTCAAATCCATTCTGCAGAAATTTCACTACATATGGACACAAAAGCCTTCAGAAATCTTTCCCCCACCAAGCCTCCACAATCCTTGCATTGAAAAGGATTTGTTTTGATCAAGGCCATCTGCACAAAGATTGCATGACTTACATATTATTTCAGAACCTACCAGCATCTTTTCACTGAGCTACTCTCTTAAATTTCATAGTTTTTTACGTCTTACATGTAGAAAACATTCCCCCTCCCAAAAGTTTATATTTACCAACTGCCATGCAACTTGCATGCATTTGTATCAAGAGAAATCATGACAGATGTATATTAACACAAAGTTAGTTTTCACAAACCTGATGGGGTTTCCTTCACATATGGGTTGAATTATTACAATCATTTAGCATGATTTAATAAGTCATATTTGCAACCTTTGAATGAAACACTGTAGGTAAAACGTCGATCAGATAGGTGCTAAAAGTACCCATTGTCACCCAAACAGTTGTAAAGCAAACCTCATGTGGAGCACAGTGATAAACTCCTTTGCTCTGCTACCAAAAGAGCACACATCAAAAAGATAACTCAAGAAATTATTCACTAATCTTAGATGCAGTAGGAAATATATCTGCAAGGCAAAACAGCACAATCTCCTACGAAGACTACAAGGTTTAGTTATTTGAATGCAGCAGCTTTTGGGTCATGGAAGTGGTTCCATGTTTGGGAAGCAGTCCTAATTATCCACTTTCTTCTCAAGGAGAATTCCTCCATACCATAACAACCTGTTATCTATTTAAGTGCCTTGGAAACCAGCTGTATTAATATCACAGAAAGCAGGATAACAAACAAAAAAAAAACCACAGCTTGCACACAAGCTATTCTCTCAGAGAATCACAATCATTTAGGTTGGAAAAGACCTTTAAGATCACGAAGTCCAACCGTCAACCTAGCACTGCCAAGTCCGCCACTAAATCATGTCCCTAAGCATCACATCTACACACCTTTTAAATACCCCTCCAGGGATGGTGACTGAACCACTTATCCTTGGGTAGCCTGTTCCAATGCTTGACAACCCTTTCGGTGAAGAAATTTTTCCCAATATCCAATCTAAACCTCCCCTGCCACAATTTGAGGCTGTTTCCTCTTGTCCTGTCACCTGTTACTTGGGAGAAGAGACCATCACCTACCTCGCTACAACCTCCTTGCAAGTAGTTGGTAGGATTGGTGGATTTTATTTTTTATTCAGATCTCCCATAGGTTGGATTAATGTTCATGAAACAAAAGCCACATTACAAAAATGCCTTCAAGATGCATTCCAACAGATTAAGAGGTAATTTCGAGTAAGCAGCAGATATCATATCACCATCTGTCATAATTAGTTCACAAAGTAGGGCCCTTTAAAAAAAGTCCCAATCCTGTAATGCCTGAAGGATGAATATGTTAGAAAATAAAATGTAAAACATGGCATCCTGTTAAGAGTTTTAGCACTGTGCTGAAAAGTTACTGCAGTAATTCCAGTTTATGGCTACTGAAGGCTCAAAGGTACCAAAATTTCTCGACGGAGACATTACAAGACCTATTGCATTCACCTTGGTATGTATGGCCAGATAATCAACTGTCATGCCTTTCCTGTAGAGCCATTATTCATTGTTTTGGCATGACAGCTCTAATGGCAGAGTAAAAAATTCCCTCCGCTAGAAGTGTATACTTATCTGACAGGGTAACACTAGGAACAGCAGGTATACTTATTTTCCCAGGTCTGCAGGCAAGAGTCACTCAGTGAGTATCACAGATTCTTTGAACATGAAAAAGATCCTTGGGAAAATGGCAACAAGCAGACTCTACCAGATTATGATGGAATTCATTTTGTATAAAGGTTTCCAGCCATATGGCTTGGCATTATGTGCTCTTCAACAACCACCTCTGAGCAAACTAGCCCTCTTATAAACCCCATATTTGTATTTGCCTTTGTTTGCAACACTGATGTGTTAGCATAGTGCAGAGATGATGTGCCCTTGACACAATGAAGCCGTTACTTCAGTGAAATTAAGGCTGCTTTGCCCAGATATGCTGGCTAGGAGTTAAGTCCCATAGTGAGGGAAACAGTGATTGATGGCAGAAGTGTCTGCTCACATCACAAGCATATGCCTCGATCTAAGAGCTGTCACTAGGCAGTAAGGGGGAAGATTGCACTCTCCTGTTGGCTGCAATGTGGACAACGAAGTGGAAGAAAGTAATAGGAAAAAAGGAGTGCTCCTTACTGGTGTATGGAAAGATGCTTCCCAAATTCAGATGGGACAGGGAGATAATGAGGGTCACAGCAAGCAGGGAAAGGGGCAGAAGTACATCAACACCAAATGCCAGAGATGATAGAAAGAAAGCTCTCTCATGGACTTTGTTGCAGCCCAGGAAGCTACTGGAAGATGCTGGAGTGGGAGCAAGGCTAGATGAAAATATGTCCTCCGTCAGGACTCAGTGGGCAGGGGAAGAGTTGTTTTCAAAGCTTTTATATTAAATGCATTTCCAGCAGCAGATATGATTTTTCTCTATTTACAGAATAATGCTATCTGTGCTGAGTCAAAACAAGGTAGGAAGCACTCTGGTATCTTTTGATGTGCTTCTTTAAAAAAAATTTCTTAGCAGACACTGGCAAGCTCAGGGTGCCTTCATAGAAACATGCCCAGATTTTATACACATCAGTGCTGTGGCTTCCTACCAGCACTTCAATAGCATCTAAATCATTGTCCTAGTATGCAAAGTGCTACGTTATGGCAATCCTACTTTTACTATGTTTGCATGATTAGCTTGGAAAGAAAAAAACTAGATAATGGCTACAAATATTCCAAAAGGCTTGGTTTTATTAACCATTTTCGTTTGTTAGTCTTTCAAAACCCTAGCCGTTTGTTTTGGATTATTTAGTCTGGTAATCAGCGTTCTTCCAAATGCACTCATTTCACTAATAGCATTCAACCTGCTAAGTTGCTGATTTGCTGGAAAATATCCTAGCTATAAATTTGTAAATGTGTGAGGGCACAGTACCCTGGCACTATAATGGGGATGTAAAATGGGTAACTTACGCACCCGTGGTGTTAGGTGCTCAGTCTAAACACACATTCGGGAACACCAGTTTAGAGAACAGAAATACTTGTGGCATATACAAAACTCTTAAAGACTGTAAGCTAGGCTAAAAAAAAAAAATCCAAAATAGGAAAAGCAGTGGTTTTGCCCTGTGGGCATGCATCCCAACCTTCACGGCCTTTAACTTAAAGCTGATGACAGCCGTACCTGCAAGTTTTAACTCTGTATTCCAAATATTCACAAATGAAACAAGACTGGAGAGAGTGTAGTGAAGCCCAAGTGTTTTCCTTTACTTACTGGTTTGAGTAGCTTTCCCTCTCTTTTAACTACGTGAATAGCAAAATTACAACCATTTTAAAAGCTTATTAAAAATCATTTTAATAGGGTTCACCTTTTTAGCAGTAGGCCAGCATTCATCTTGTGCTCAATCCATCAGCACAGCAAAGTCATGCTAATGATTTTTGTACTACTTTGTGATGTGGGGACCTCATAATTTTATACATTTTAATATAAATCCATAACTTAAAGTTATTAAAGTTATTACAATCAAAAAGCTTTCTGGAATGTGAAAGTATTCTTATCATCCTTTCACTTGTGGCATATTAAAGAGGAATTCAGTTCAATGACATTGTTCTCATAATCCATTACAAACAGTGACAGCCTCAGAGACCAATAGCAGAGCTTAGCAAGGATTGGATTTTTCATTAAACTTCGGTGTGTTTAAAAACTCATCAACTCTGGTACTTCCAGAAAGTGAAGAAACTTTGAGCTTTCTCTCTCCTACTGCTGTTTCTAGTAATTTCCTCAAAAAAAGTCAGTGTTTTAAATTCTTTAAGTATAACACTTTACAATTAGCATAATAAATATCACTTGCTAATATTTGAGGGAGTTGAAAGCACTACAAACTTTAGTAAGATAAGCCTTACATGGCTCTGGGGATTTTTGAAACAATAGCCTTTTTTCTTTGAAACAATACCCCCACTTTCAACACCTACACATCAATGTGATAGTCAAAACCTTTACCACAAAGTCACAGAAGGTCATCAGTGACAGAGGCAGGACTAATTAACTTGCTCATCTAACTTCCAGCATTGACTCCTCTCTCCCTTTAATATAGATGCTAGCTTCTCCCAGCACCAATCACATAATTATTCTGTTGACTAGTGTTAAGTGCTGCAAGCTTTAAATCAAATCTTGATCTGAATTATTCATAGAGCAAAGCGCATGCACATATCCACAGCTGTTTTCTATAGGATAGGAATCTGATTACAAAAAAGAGACAGACTGAAGCACATTCCTTGACTCTGAAAAATCACATTATGCTGCAATTAGATATTTTCAAAGTAAGACCTTTCCGAGGAAGACTCTAGCCCAAAACAAGGAGACAGGAACATGCTTCACTTCCAATCTGTGATCATAAAAATAACGATCAGCTCAGAAGATAACACACACAAAGGGAGCCCACTGTAATGCAGAAGTGGGAGTGTATCTCCTGCCTTTGCCTCCCAGAAAGAAATTGCTGGGCATACACAAAGGAAAATGAACATGTGGGGAGCCTTTCCCAAATTAACCAACTTTCTGTATTTTGGACCTTTCCACTGGTGTCTTGAAGAGAAAAAAAAACTACTTCCAGGGTGGTTTTTCAAATATAAAACACTGCAGAAATGCCAGCTATCGTCACTAACTACGGCCTCTACTGACCCAAAAAAAAAAAAAAAAAAAAAAAAAAAAAAAAAAAAAAGAGACTTCAGGTTGGCAAAGGGCCCCATCTGGGGTGATGCTATATACTGAATCCAAAGACAAGAGATTTCACATCTTCCCAAGAAAAACAGGATTCAAACTTCTCATTGGATCTGCTTCTTCCATGGGTTGTTTTTTTCTTACTGGGAAAAGTCAGAGGGAATTAACATGTTGTATGAGGAAGTAAGCTGGGGTTGGAGCCTGTGATACCACTAGGAGAGTGCACAAGACAGGAACCTTCAGCAAAAGGGCTGGAAGCTAAGCCAGCTCTGCCTTATCCAGGAAACACACACCATTTTTCAAACACCGCATGTAGCTGTTAGCCACAATATAGGAAGTTTATTTATCAACTGAGTTCCAAGGGAGCAGGTTCTCTTATTCCAAATACCCCGACATTACACAGCAAGGGGGATTCAAGCTGTCCAAACCGAGGTGTTTTGTCCAGGCTCCTCCTGCAGTTTTCACCACACTTAAGCTTCTGCCCTGTGTCTGTCACTCAAACCATCTTCCCCTTCCCTTACGGACCACATGAAGCTCAACTGGCTAATTAGGAGTAACTGCCAGCAAAATGCTCTGATAGCTCTCTAAAAGTAGTTTCAGATCCATTTCTGGATTTATTAAATTTGAGCAAATAGAGAAAGAATTGGCAGACAGCAAGATTATAAAATATGAGGTGGCATTGCTTTGGAATAGAGCAGCTCAAAAGGATAGGGGAGTGGACACAAACTATGAGTAATATTTTCACCTCCAGCAATTGAAGATTCAGATCAACTCTTCACTCACCAGATATAACTAGCTCAGAAATATTTTGGTCTTCTGCGGGTTTTGTTGTTTTTTTTTTTTTTAAAGAAAACATGAGGCTTCAATCCTTTTTCCCAACACCTTGACATATATTGCAAGACATCATAAAGCAGATCTGAGTAAAACACATGAGCAGGACAGCATGTGAAATTCAATATCTCAAGTGATATTTCAGGCCCTTCAGGAAGTACCTAATGTCACCTCTGAATCCACACACATTTATCTCCTGCGCACACCCTTAGGTCATTATGGGCAGCTATGATTTCATAGTGATGAGAAAAAGACTTACTGCCTGAGAGTCTATCTGGTGCCTGAAGGATCTTATTTTCTGTGAAAAATTTGGAGAGAAAGCTTCTAAAATTATGACATGATCACTTGGGCCAATATCTTCTGCAGGAAGACCAGGATGGCTGGGCTGTCCTGAGAAAAATGACAGTATTAGACACTGTGAAAGTTGTACAAAGCTTCCTTGAGGAGTCAGAGGGAACAAACGCCTCCAGAATGTATCTAGCCCATAGATACCAGAGACCTTGCTCTAGTCGCACGCGACTTGGGTGAGCACAGAGAGATTTTTCAAGAGAATAGAGATTCATATGCGTTTGAAAATTAAAAGTCACCACTGTGTCAGTCATAATATTAAAGGGGCAATGTTATTTGCTTCGGATTGTCAGACATTAATTAGGCTCAGGGCTGGATTAACTGACTTCGCATACACAAGCCAAGAATAAAGGATTGACTCGCTTTAATCAAACCCTTCCTGTTCACTTTGATTAGACCTAATCAGAAGCAAAGCTGTTTATAGATAAAGCCTAGTAGTCACTGAAAAAAAAAAAAGTTAAAAAAAAGAATCAAGAACTTCCCAATCAGTATCACCTTACCCTGTGTTCGCATATCTCATACATCTATGTACAACTCCACCCCACGCACCAGCAATTTCCATCCAAAACAAATTCTACATACAGATCCTACATACAATTCTACAACCACACGTAACACGTATCACTAGCTCTCCCAAAGAACACCTATGTTAAACTGACAGACTTTAACTGCACAAGATGTTTTACCAAAGCAGGAAAGCAAGCCTGGCACCACAGAAACCAACCAGTTCTTTGGGGGGGAGCAGAGCATTTGCTGCAGGGTCCAGCTGCCTGTGCCGTAAGCTCATGACTTCTCCTAAGAAACTGGATTTATGGGTTTCCCTTAGCACAAATATTAGTATGGCAAATTATGCTAGGTTGCTTTTTTTTTAATACACTAGCAAATCTCTTCCCAATTTGACTGTCATATATGTGCATAAACTCTTAACTTGTTAGACTGAACTCCTGTCTTGTCAAGCTAGACAAGAGGAGATGAGATTGAAACCTCCTACCAAAAATGTAATGTAGCTCTTTTGTTAGTGAACAGGTTTACCTATATAGCTCCCAAATGTTAACATGGTTGTAAGTACCAGAGCTATAAAAACAGAAATTTACTTTGATAGCAAATAAGTTAGCCTTTGCTTTTGTTGGAGCTACAAAACTGAACTATGGAGACTTGTGCTCTTGCCACTGCAGTGGCACTAACACTGCAGCAGTCTGTGTTGGTGGCAGACTTAGCCCAAAGCAGAGAGAGAAGCGGCAATACTATACACACCACTCCTTTGGGTACGTTTAGAGGTACATAAATGACTTTGGAACTAAGTGAGTAAGAATCAAGCAGCTAAATTCCACTAAAAAAACCAAAGCTTACATTTTTAGCCCTTTGGGAAACTCCCCCTATGTTTTTATGCAGAGTGTAATGCAGATTCCTCAAATCAGGGTTAGTTTCCTCCACAACTATACAAGTAAAAGCAGATTTTACTACTACATCTCCAGAAGTGTTTGAGTGCCACTACAATTTAATGTCACCCATGGTGGTACTGAAATTTACTTGAATTCCTACACCTTTTTGAATTTTCTTAATGTACAAGCACTCTGAGAGATGCCAGTTATGATTTAAGGTGAAATTGCTCTCCTAGGTTTTCAAAATCCAAACTATTCATTATAGCTATTTAGAGCATTTTTCTGTGCAAGTCTAATGGCATGAGCACATTATGTTGAATTACTATTATGCCGCATCAATTGAATTAACTTCTGAAGTCAGTCTACATTCAAAATTACAATCTTATTCTGCCTGAAATTCATTTAAAATCCACAGGACTTAATATTTCTTACAATGCCTGCATGCTAAAAGCTTATATTCATTGGCTTTAGGTAGCTCCAATGAAAACTGGCTGGCAGGAAAAAAAATAGCAGTAGCGAGGGCTATGATTTACAGGTGTTCTATCAGTTTGAGTCTTCTTTTGGAAGTGAAGGGCCATATTAAAAAAGATCAAAGCAGACCTGACTAGTGAAGGAAACCAATCTTTTCTCTGGAGCACAAGTCAAAACAAGTCCTGTCAAAACTAGTGAGAAAGAACACCAACAGGACTGAACTTACCATGCATCCCTGGGTCAGCAGCAACAGCATGTCATCTGCTGGAGTGGCCTTGGCAAACAGCTACCAAAGCATTTGACATGCATCATCCTCTAGTTCCTTTGGTGAAATCAGATACTGGAGGATGACTGATATGCTTGCTTTGAAAAGGGAGAGCACCAAGTTCAACCCCGTGTCCTTCGTTGGCCGCCCCCTTTATTCATCTGCTCACATCTGAACATGGAGAGCCATTACTAGAGACTGATACAGGTACACAACTTCAAAACTTGACTTGTAAGAGGATGTTGAGAAATTTGTTCTGAACTGACACCAAAACACATTAGGGTGAGGAGCTAAACTGGAGTTCAAACTACATGCTGTCACATATTCTGAACTTACTAAATTATGACAAACATACCACCTAATTTCTGATACTCTGAAACCTCCGAAAAGGAAAGCAAAAAAGCCTCCAAATTGCACATCCTATTTAATTCTTCAGTTGTAATTGAGATAAACATTTATCACAAAATATACAGTTTTTGAGGTAGGGATCTGAAGTTATACCCCTAAAAAGCCACATACCAATATTATTGTAAAGGGGTATGTATATATTATATAAAATTGCCTCTAGCAAACTCTGCAAAACCAGGTTTCAAACCTGATCTTAAATCAGGGCACTGAGTTCGAGCAAATGAGACCAAGGGGCTGCTTATGCTCACTGTTCCTTTTGCATCCAGTAGCCCGTTGGACCAGAGCTTAAAGTTAACTCATCCAGAAAATAACCCCAGGCTTTCACTCCTTCTACACGACCAACTTTATCGTTTATTGCTATTATAAGAATGTTTTGCATTTGCTGTGGGCCTAGCTGAGAGTCTACAGCATTTAATCAAAGTAATATTTTATTGGCATGGGAACAACTGCTGACATACACAAACTCCTAATTTCTAGTTTTTTTGTATCTAGTGACTGTAATCAATATGTAAAATTTATTTTATTTATTCACTTTTCGAAGCCAACAGGGCCTCAGATGAGAAGCAGCACCACCCCAAAAAAGATGAAATGCTTTACTGCTGAGAGGTGCCATAATTGCTCTTTGAGGGCTGCTGCTGCTACAAAGAAGAAAAGCCAGGTGCCTTGGGCAGCCCTGATGAAGCACTGAAGGACGGGAACCTGATGTGTGAAATTGCTCTCAGATGGCTAACTGCACAGTCTTGCTGTCTGCAGGCAAGGCAAGAGTTTAGCGTTGTTGATGAAAAGCTGTTACTTTTGTTCTTAAATTTTTTAACTGGTTACTAGAGATTATGAAAGGCACTTGGTGCAGACTAACTATATCTAATACAGAAAATGATCTATGACATGGATTTCATATAACTGATATTTAACAATATGGCCCAATCACACATGCTTTTCCCTTGTCTTTGGGGCTGCATCTATGCTGTTTCCTTCCGTGTTCCCATGGCATCCCTTTTCCTCTAGTGGGAAATTAAAACCATCACTCCAAGATGCTGCTGCATTCTGTAGTTCACCTTATGGCTATGAAACAATCTTCTCTAGGATTATCAAACACTGACATTTGCAGCCATTTGCTTTTGCACTAACAGTCATATCTGCTGTGCATTCATGTCTGTAACAAAAGGAAAAGCTTTCTCTTATCTTCTAGTGATTATCAAATATATTCTGAATGCTTTCTCAAGTTCATCTCAACTGAGATGCTTCGAAGAACAGTATTTACAACTGCACTGTCAGAGGCAAACATTCAATCTGCAAGAGCCAGGCTGATGAGCAGCTGGCTTTAAAGCTCTTCTTAAAAAAGCTTTAGTATTAGGGATGTTGTTGCAAGCTGATACTGAAGTCTAATAATTTCCTTTCAATAATCACTTTGAACTGACACATAATCAGTAGATTTGAAAGGTCTGTGTCACTGGTGTCAAGAGTCAGGAAAAATCAAACAGAAATGGTAATTCTGTCCTCGACTTGACAGGATTTTTGCAATAGAAACATCAATTCACCTGTAACTAACATGAAACAGGTTGTCTGAGTTAAACATACTAAGGGATGGGTCTGTGAAACAAGGCCAGTGGGATGTACTCATGAAGCTCATACTGAATATACAGATAATGAATCATCTAAAATTTCATTAAAATGTTTCTGCCCGCATGACTTCAAGGAAAAATCAAGAGGTGAGGTCCAGACTCAAACATTCCATTTGCCCAAATTATCTGACAAATATTTTAAGATTTTTTTTCTCAGATGTTTCTCTTGCTGGTTGCCACCAAGGTGTTAATTCTGAAACTCTTAATACATTTAAATAATAAGAATGAATTCAAGTTGAAGGAAAGGTGCTATTTCTGTTATTTCACATCCTCTTTATGAACCAGATTCTTGGAGCCCTGCAAAACTATCAGAATCTCACTTTTAAAGGTGGAGTCAGAGTGACTAGCTTCAGAGACCCATACTGAAAAAACAACCTAGAAAGTATCACCTCCAAAGGAACTCAAGTGACAATAAAACCAAAAACAAAACAAAGCATTTGACTTCTGAGTTAAAGAATCATATTTTGGAAGCTTAATTCTGACTGTAGGTAACAGCGATATTTCAGTCAGTTTAGTGTCTACGATGCTCTCCCCAGCCAGTTCTACATATTCAAGAGCAAAACTGAATCAAGCAGTTCATACAAGATTTATTTCTGCCTTTTGCATTAACACCTATCATTGAAAACCTCATCAGCAGACATCAGGAAGTGAGGAGGTTAAGGACAATTGTATTGCTAATTATAAATAAATTGAGTGTGTCTATCTTTTAAAGAGGTTCAAAGTACTGAGAAAAAAAGAAGAGCAGAGACAATGCCAGGAAGATATATGTGCTCCTACAAAACTCGACATAAGCTCACCTTGCCATACTGTTACAGGTTGTCTTTCATTCCCTGAGCTCTGCAAGTGGTAGTTAAAGGAAACACACAACTACCAGCCGCTGACCACTGAGCTGTCTGTCGGTGCGTCCCTGATCGGGGATTTTGCCTGTTCCCCTCTGTTGTCCACAAACAACCTGAAGAAATGCAGCAGGGGGAACAGGAAGTGGGAAACGGAACAGAAACATGGACACAGCCTGAGGTTGGAGTGAGTTTAAACAACATCCTGCTGGGATTTTGTCAGCATAACAATTGTTTTTTTCCTATGCACACTGGTGACAGCAAGAGCAGAAAAGAAAGCCTAGTGGGCCCATGGTTGCAAGGCTTCTGACCAAGCAGTCAAGAAGCCCAACTCAGTCTTCTGTGTCAGCTTAGACAGTTGCTCCTGTCTCATTTTTCTGGCTGCACAATGGGACAATGGGGCTAATAATAATCTTCATTACCACAATAAAGCACGAGTCTAAAAGAAGAAGAAAAATAATCAGGGGAATAATATGATACAGAAATGCAGTATCCAAAGAAGCTGTAATTTCAGGAAAACTTCTTTGTACTGTCATCCACAGATCTAGCAACTCACCAAGGTATAAAAGATACATTCACTAAATCAGGTACCTCTTGTGACATGTTTCCTTTACAGAGTTTTTGCTTAAAAAAAAAAAAAAGGAGTATCATCTCATTTAATTTAAAAAAAGGATCCTATACTCTTATCTACTGATTTCTAATTGCATGAAAGGATAGATACACACTTACTCCTATTCATTAACTTTAATCAAAAGAATTCTTGGTTGTTTCATTTATGGCGGATTTAATCAAGCAAGGTTGGCTCTGAAGTGAAATTACAGTCTTTAGACTGCGGAACAATTAATTTAGAGTTTTGCCCTGCAACAGGTCCCTGATGAAATACTAAATTAATAGACTGCAACAGGGCATTTTGGATAGGTAATTTCAAATACAATTTAGGTGTTTTCTCTTAAGATGTATAGGCAAAACTTTTGTGCAAACTAGCATGTTATTTTTCCAGACCTCTGTAAGACATTGCTCAAAAGACTTTACATTACACCAACAAACACCACAGTAAAAGCATTTACATTGCAACTACATATCACGCTAGACATCAAAGACTTCTCCCCACGTTCATCTCACACAAAAATAGTATACATAATGTAACTTCCTACCAACAAGGTATTGTGAAGCTTTTGGTTATTAAGCATTTGCACCCAGTAGGATAAGAAGGATAAATAAAGGAACTTTTCATTATTGTGATTTTAAATCACAGTCCTCACAATTTGGGGCTCTTTGGACTCTTTTACTCAAAATAATTTCATCTCCATTATGATGAAATATGCCCACTTCTAATCTCAGGCTAAAGCAAGATAACTCTACACGACCATCTTAAAACGAAACAAACCCTCCAGCCAGCCCTCCTGATTCCATTTGCCTTGAAAGGTACCACAAACCCCCATGCTGTCCTCAGCACTTCTCCTGCTGTGGCAAGAATCCAAGAGGTGATGTGCAGGAAAAACCCAAGTCTTCATAAACTGTCCCTCAAAGGATGTTTTGGGCAAATCTTTTAATAATTAGGCGCAAGGAAAGTGTTCCTAAATCCAAAGCGAGTCAGTTAAAATAACAGTTTAGATACCTGCACTAGAACCAGCACTCTGATTGTTGTATGTTTGGTTAATTGGAAGAGTAGTTTTGCTTCTACAATGACTCTCAGTCTATCTCCTTCATTTTCCCAGATCAGACTGAGAGCTGCAATTTAGTCTTGATGTAAAGAAGAGAGCTTTAAAGGTCATTTCAGCAACCAACCGCAAATTCCAGCAAAAACTCTAGTCAGGCTGTTTGAAATGACAGCTTAAGTTGTCTTATCCCTCACACAGGTGTACACTGGAGTTCAAATGATAATTTGTTATATGCATACTTACAAAAGAAAAAAAAAAGTAAATTGAAAAAAGAAACTGCTGTTGCTCAGAGATGACCTGGGGAAAGCACTGGACTAGCCAAAGCTGTAGTATCGCACTTCAATCCAAAAAGTTCAGGAAAAACAACATGAAGTCACAGCCTATTCAAGATGTATAAATACCTAATGCAAAAACTGGAAGAGCAGAGTAATTTCTTTTGTCATCCACCACCAGGATGACAGCTCTACTAATGATGTTACAATACAGAATATTTGTTCTGAACACTTATCAGACTAATATTTGTCAGGCCATCATCTATTTTAGTCAATAAAGCCATCTCAGATATTAGATAAGAATATACATTTTTGTTGGTCTGGAGGTTGTGCTTTGCTTTTCCTAAAAATGTAGCATTAGCTCATTAGCTCTTGCCTAACCATGTGGAATAATCAAATAAGTTTATACTATACTACACCTACAGGAACATATCACCTGCGAGGTTTGAAAGAGGCTGCAAAATGTTTTCAGCATATCAAGGTGCAGGATGAGGTATGAAAGCCAACTGAATGCAAGCCATGCTTCTGTTTGTTGTCAGGGTCTAATGCCCTCCTGTTACCCGATCAAATTTCCACATGAGAAACGTGCTATGGTCAAAAGGCCAAGAAACCGTGTCCATTACAGAGGCAACCCATCCACTTGCCACTTTCAGGTTACTCCACTGAAGTGTGCTCAAGGTTCATAACAGACTGAAAACCACGAGGCAGTGACACCCAGCATTTTAAATAGAACTGGTGTCTGCACTTTCTCTGCCTGACAAATACCTTCCCAGTATAACTCAAGATATGCTTTGAGTCCTCAGAGCATTACGTGACTTCGGAAACCTTCACTGCTTAGGTGGTTTCTCCCACCCTTCACCAAGGAGGCTGACACTACGTTAGATGAAACTCTCCAGTCATTGGCAAAGCCAGAGCAAATCACTGCAAAATATATAGTGAAAAGAAAGTTTTCTTTTCTGGATTAGAGATCCAGACATAAGGCAGGTTTGACCAGCTTGTTGCATCAAGTTCCTCATGGCAAGGAAGGTAACATTTGCTTGACTCCCTGTCCTCTTTATCTAACTTTCCCTTAGCCGTGGGGGATCTTCAATTTCTCCAACACTGAGTGATTTGTCAGGATTGTTGAGTGGCATGGCCAAGTAAGTGTACTATTTGGCACATAGCAGAACATATGTATGTGAACAGTGGTCATATGTTATTATTATCAGGCTTGCAAAATATATAGGTAATAAATTTTAATGACTTAATTTAGTTAAAATAGATACAATTTAATTTTCAGATAAAAACTGGCTACAAAGGGAGCTATATGTACTCTATGACCATGATCAAAGCATCACTATACACAGGAGTTTCAACATTTAGAAACATCACAATAAAACCTTTTAGTAAATCAATGAAAGCTCAGAAGATTAAGGGATTAAATTTCTTACTGGTACACAAATACGCAAACCAAGAACTAGACTAGGATGTGGCCATGCCTTTATGCCCTCTATAGAGGATATGAAACAAAAATAAAACCCCATAGATTACATTTTGTGCTACATGTAAGACAGCCTCACAACAAAAGTCAGTGGGAGGATGTTTTGTTCGTAGATCAAAGAAAAAGTGAAGTACGTAGAAAAAAAATCAAAACATGTAAGAAAATATTCCAGTTGGAAACAATCTACTTTTGTATTGATTTCTTTAAAGCTCTAGCTTAATGTTACTTTAGCTCTACAAAGAAAATAATTCTTAATGACTTGCATGATCAGGTAATGCCCATGTGGCTACAATACAGTTGCTGTGTGTATGGCTTAGTCTTTGTTCACGCCTCTTCTTCCTTCCCAAAACCCCACCTCCTGCCCTAGGCTGCAATAACTCATGCATTAACATAGAAATATAAAGACCTAATATGTGATAGTAGTCAAAATTAT
This sequence comes from Pterocles gutturalis, assembly GCF_000699245.1. Lineage (NCBI taxonomy): Eukaryota > Metazoa > Chordata > Aves > Pterocliformes > Pteroclidae > Pterocles > Pterocles gutturalis. The sequence continues at coordinate 16,030 of NW_010133728.1, read as the reverse complement.
GCCATCCACAAGGCACTGCAAAAAAAGAAAAAAATACCAAACCTTCATAAACTCAGTAATCTTGTTCACAATAAAATTAATTTTTCAAACTAATGAAAACAGAAAGCTGGGTTACAAAATAAAGCTCAAAGAAGCCTAAATATTGCTTTGCTTCTGTCATGAGATATTTGGATATAGTAACTATCATAAAATAGTAAATCTTCAGCTAATCAATTGCATTTAAAGTAGCAATATTTTATTTAATCTTGTCTTGCACAGAGACCATCTGTCTACAGTGAACACTTACCTCACCCCCAACTTTTCCCTCTTAAATAAATTTACCTCCTGTGAATATCTCTAAAGAGATACTTTTTTTCCCAGAATAGGATTTATTTTTTTAAGGCAAGTTTCATTACTTTGCAATCTACTGCTGCCATCTCCTGTGTTAAATGAGGCAGCAAGTAACTTCATACTTATAAGCAGGCTATTTAACTTTGACCATATGGGAATGGTTTCTGTTGGTCAAGCAGAGTACTTCACCTAAACACATCACAGAAGCCTGTTAAAAAGTTGGCATTACCTCCAAGTGACTCCGTCGTTCTGCAATCACTCGTTCATCCTTGTTTCCAAAGAGCTTCTTTGGAGGGAATTCTAAAGTGGCAACCTGGAAGACATTAAAGGATGAATCAGTATCAGAAGTGACAAGCTCAAATGAGAAAATTCTCTTTAAACTACAAAGCAACTGGGAAGAAGATGCCAAATATTCATGAGCTACAGTATATGCTATTAGCAAATATCACATGACACATTTCTACTGATGTTATTACGATCTGGTCTGTTGTACTGCTAAAGTAACAACATATTTTGTCATAAATGAGCGACAGAAAGCAAATTTAGGAATTAGACTGCCACCGTTTGCCCATATAAAGATTACAAAGTTGCAAACTGAAATCTGATGTGATAGCGCCAACTACGAAATAAGAAAGATCTCTTCAGAAATTCAGTGTATCTTAAAAGACTGCATTCAATCTCTTAAAAGCTGTGGTCTCCAACTGTACTGTCATGTAATTTGTTTGCCCTTTCTTTTGTTGTGTTGTAAATGTAAGATCATTGGATCTAAGAACTATCAGTGAAGTCAGGCTGTGGAAGACGGCATTGCTGGACTCCAGCTGACACCTGAGCCAGACCTGAGGGACCTTTCATTGTGCCTTGAACTATGACATCTTCCTTCACAGCAGGGGCAGGCTAAGAGCACGGACATACGCTGTGATGGCAGCTAAGATGATGGGAAGTGGGACTTCTTGAGCTGCAAGTCAACTATAGCTCAAGCACATTCAAATGTGCATCTACACTGGAAGCTGATAGCTTTAATTTCTGAAGAGAATCCACATTATCAGGCAAAATCCCAGTTATCACACTGAAAACAAAAACAAGGCAGCAGCACAACTCCTAAAAATGATTATTCAAATCTGTCCTTTTAGGAGTTCTTCCACAGAGGTGTTCAAACCTATATTCTCATTTCTTTTTCATCCTGTAGGAACTGTAGCAAGTCACATTGGTAAAGGAGAGAGCAAGGACACTGTCTTCCTTTCTTGTACACCAACAAATACAGTGCTTGAACAAGTTCCAGCCAGCTATATCTGGATAACACACAAAAGACTCAAGAGTTGGTAGCAAGTACCAATGAACTCTGTCTGCTAAGCCACCACTGCTGGGAACCATGCACAAGAAAGTAAGTCCTCATAACATAGTTTGTGGTTGCACTTGAAGGCACATCAAAAACAACTTCTTCCTAGCTCTCACTGTATGAGACAGAAATACACAACCTCACATCGGTATTGCTGGAGCTGTTTTGCAGCTGAAAGCCCTGTGTAAAAGTGCCTCCTGCCCTTCCCCTGGTTCTTTGATGATATTGAATTAATAAACAAGATGCATCATTTTCTAAATATATCAATACATATAGGACTGTAGAGAATTTATTGCTGGTTACAAGGAGCAGAAATATACTGAATTAAATGAGGAGCTTCAGTATTAACATTGAATGTAAGCATCTTTAAAATACACAGGAATTCTGCAATACAAATAATTTATTCCTATTCTCTGGTTCAACCCCAACTTGGACGATTTTAAAGAAATGCCTAAGCATCTTCAAGTGAGCGATATAAAGCGATGTGGGACACCAGAGGAGACAGAAGACACATCTGCTCTGCAGTCTCATCAGCATGCCCCAATTATATTCCTCAAGTTTCTCCAACCATATTATTCTCTGTGTGCCTGCTTCTTCATGCTGGCAGGACAAGCAGTACACAACCAAACAGCATTCCATAATTATGTCCTTGAGACTTATTTTTGTTGCATTACTCACTCCTTAACCTACACAGGATTATAAATGCTAATATTTTCAAGGACTTCAAAATCCCACCCCTGCAGAAATTATGTTTTATTAAATAGTACTTCATCATGCAACTTCCAGAAACAAGCAAGGTAAAACAACTACCACCACAATCCCCTCCCGGCCCTAGGGAGATACTTTTTATATTTATGTGCTAATATATACTTTCATTACGGAATTTTAAAATAGTGTCTGTTAAGAAACAATTTATACAAGTAAAAAACCTACTGCTACAATGTCCTCAGACACACTCTGCAGAGCCAAAGCAAGGTATTACAGCTAAAATCAGGCATGATTTACTTATCTAAATTAAGTTTGATTTTAATTGACATTTGGGGATTGATTCTACAAAACCTTGGGTGGTTAGGGAAATTGTCTTCCCAGTATGTTAGCTTTCTGGATATATTATAGGAGAAAAACAGTTGCATTTTCTAAAGGCAGTAAGTTTTGCTAAACTCATCTGAACCAAAGCAACTACTCACACAGTTTTAACATTTCTTAACTCCCAAATCACTACAATGCACAAATCTTTGAAACCAACAAAAGCCTATTATTACAGTCATGAATTTAACTCGCAAGAGAAAGGTCTCAGCCAGTAATCTCAGCACTTGAAACGTCCAAAGTCACAACATGTACTTAAGTGAAAATCATAATTTCATTGCTGGTTAAGACCGGGATCTGAATACTTTGGAGAACTATATGTAATAAAAATCTCCACCCAGATCAGAAGGCCAACGTGCCAAACTATACTTGACACACACATATACGTTACTTATGTTTTTAATACACATACATTTGTACAGAATATACCTATACATACATGTATGTGACTTGGAAGGATTTTTGCATCCTGCAGAGGGTACGTTACAAAGCACTGATCATCTACTGCAGTCACCATCTCTACAGGGCCGGATGCAGAGGGTGCACAACCTTGGGCACGCTGGACCATTTCTGTGTCCCACTCTTTGCTGACATTTTTCCTCTAGCTCCTCTTTTAGCCAAATAATTGGCAGATGTCCATCTCACAAATTAAAAATGGAGACCATTTTTGTCACACAACAGAAGACCACCCAACCTTATGACAGAAAGACCTCCAGCCATAGATTTCATCATCATTTCAGCAAATCTTGAAAGCCCTAAATTATTCCAATACATTCTACTCCACTACATCCCAAGAGTCTAATCCCCACCAAAATTAAGAAAGACACATTCAAAACTCTCCAGGCTTGAGTTTCAGGCTGTCTGAACACTTATACAGACATGATAGCACCAACTTCCACCCAGTTCGCAGCTTGAAAATTATCTTTGCAACATGAGAACTAGAACCATTCATACAGCAATGTGAATTATGCTGTCCTCTATGTGACTGTGTCATTTCACTTTAATAGAAGCTGGTTCATTGCACTGTATTTACATAAAAATACAATATTAATATATTTACCAGAGGTATTGTGCTTATATACACACAGACACCTCCCATTGATTGCTGTCACTCTGACTTAAAAAGTTACTCCTTTGGTGAGGGGAAAAACACATTGGTACAAGAGTTCCACAAATATGCAGAGTGACAATAAAACATCCTCATCTTGTCATAATTTTGGTTTATAAAGAAAAAAAAAATAAAAGCCCAACAATACAAATACACTGAAGTAATGATAAATGCTACGGTAATTTTCTATAAAGATCTTCTGTCTTGATGTATCATTTGACATAGAGACTCAATGTAATTGTATGCGATTCAGAAATGCAACAATTCAGGAGAATTTTGAAGTTTATTTAAAATACCGTACACATTTAAGCCAAATGGCAATAGCAGATATTTCAATAAATTCAAATTTTCTTATTGGTAGTGCTACAACGCCTTTAAGAAGCTGCACAATAACTTCAGCTGAGATCACCACTGCTACAGGTTAATGCACACAGCACAGTACGTGACTGAGCCACATTTGTTCTGTCACTTAAATATGTAAGAGATCTGCAGGTATAGATTTTGCATCAAGATGTTTGCCTCAGCTCAAGCACTGTAAGAGAATTTCACAATATCCAGATTCAAGAGTATGAATTATTCTTTTAGAATTAAATGGCCATGTACCGTCTACCTCAAATTAATTCTTCAAGGGTCACACCTTGACTAAGAGATGAACGTTTTGCAGCAATATAGGGTGTAATAGCGGGACTCTACAGGCAGCAAAGTAAATTATTCTACTTTCCTGAAATTTCTGAAGCACACCCATCCTCTCTGTTTTGCTTGCTGCAGCAGCAATGAAAGTGTTTGGCAGTCTTTTTCAGCAGGGATGTTTTGTCATTTTCTAGGGCTGTGGATGAGGTGATGTGTTTTCTGTCAGGGGAAATTAAGAAGCATATTCCCCAGCCTGACAGAAAGAGAGAGATCAAATGATTTCCTGAGAAGCTTCTGCATGTAGTGTGCAAGATTTCTAATTTTTATTTTGACTGCAGAAGCATTTCCCTACTATATGCAATTATAGCATTTCTATATATATTCCATTATATATATTCCATTATATACATGCGAGTGTGCACACGTATGCATACACATACCATGGGCAAGGCTGGGACTACTCTAAGACCCAAAATGCAAAGACAGACAATATTTTAAAATAGTACAGAGACATATCAAGACTGCATATAAGCATTCCTAATGCCTTTTAGATGTTAAACTTTTTCTGGTTAATGATGTTTATCCTATCTAGCAGTCGTTGCTAGGCACTAGCAGTCTTAGGGAGAGGCAAACAGTCATTTGCAATTTATTCCCTAATTTCTTTATAATAAATAAATGCTGTGATTTATTTCTGGGTCTTGTATTACTTTGGGACCTGTTATTTGTCTGTGTCTCAGCAACCTTATCTGTAATAGATGATACTTACCTACCAAGACAGACTATTTGTGAGATTAGTGTGATCAAGTTTAGACGGTGTAAAGGCCAGTCCTCAAGGGGAAGGTGCTTCATACCCAGCAAGTGTTATTCTAGTAAATTTTAAGCAGCTTAATAGATTCTTATACTTCTCTTGCATTTCAGCTAGGAGACTGGTTTTAACAAGGTCATCAGCAGATATCCAATTCAGCTAAGAGTAGATGTCAGAACACTAAGTGACCCTATTTTAGTCATCTCTTTTATCTTATATACAACTCTGATCTTAAGATTCACCTACTTCTGGAAAAAGCATATACCTAACAACATATATATGGAAGCATACTCTTAAAGTGAAACCATGCAGCTTCATAGCCTTCAACCACTAAGCCCCAGGAAGAGATGCAAATGTGGAGACTGGCCTTTCGGAAACCAAGAGAGTGCAAATGAAGGCTCCAATACCATGAAAGGCTCTGCCTTGGTCAGAGTGCACTCTCATTTCGGGACCTTTAGAAAATAAAGCCTTCAGCATTTGAAGGGTGTCCTTGAACTTCTACTATACTCAGGTGGAGACTCTTGACTGACATTAATTAAAGTCTGCTAGGGACCTGCTGGATTTAATTTGGTTTAAGGGTTTTACGGTAGAGTGGAACATAACATGTTAATAAAAAGTCTTGTACAGTACTTTGTAGATGATATTTCAATATATAGCAGACCAAAGTAAAAGACCACATAATACAGTCATGTAGGCTTGTCACTTCTGAAGCATGAAATTGTTCGAAGTGTTATGCTTCCTAAACATTAAGAAAAGTGCCATTTTCCAACATCAAGCAAAAATCTACAGGATTTGAAAGATCTCATTATTTCTGGTTCGTAAAAATCTATGTTTTAGTGGCTACAATATGGTAAAAGTTTTTTTTAGGAAGAAAAACAGGGCAGAGACTGATGGAGGCTGAGTCATCTTTAATCTTCCATCCCCAATCTTCTCTGTTCTTCCATGTTTTGATATATTTAAATGGGGGGGAAAGGGGAAAAAATAAAATTAAGGAAATGCTAACTATTACATTAAAGTCAGTCATCTTTAACTCTCATGTTACTTTTGCAACTCTGAATTTTCTCATTTGTCAAAGGGCATGTCTGACTTTTGATCCTTTGTACCAGAAATCTGTCACAGATGAGAAAAATCAAAGAGAAGAATGTGGCACGGTTTTGCAGCCGGTGTGGCTGCAGCTGACTTGATTTTTGCAGTGAGTAGTGAAATAATAAAAAAAACCCAAACCTGTCCTACTTTTTAGTTTTTGAAGTTTAAACAAAGTAACTTAAGCCTCAACTTCTCAAGATGTACTAAGACTCCCAGACTCTAAAGAAATTGGACAAAAGCTGTATTCTTAACTAGGAACTTGCACTAAATATTTAGGGATTTCAAAAAAAGGCAAAAGCAAAGCTTAACTTCTCCATTTTTAGTAGCATTTTGTCTGAAACAAATCACCTCTTCTGCACAATTTTGTAAGAGAGCCTTAGGCAAAGGGAAAATGTTAACACTTAATGAACAGATTAAAGGTTATTTAATAAATTCTGCAAAAAAAATTTATTCAAATAGAGATCAAATATAAATCATGTGAACATACACTATCCACTAAAAAGAAACCAACAAAATAACTTAAAAACCACCTAAGTCACATTTTCAGGTGATATAGCTCAAACTATTTTAAGTTCAAATGATGTTTCCCAAATATGAGTGAATAAAACTCTAAACTTATTCTCCTTTAAAAAAAACAACAACAGAGTCCTCCATCATGTAAATCCTGCAGTACTTCCCTGATACATGTGCTTTAGGTAAATGATGCCCTTAGAGGACAGGAAGATAAAGACAATATTTTCCATTAACAACTAATCAAGGAGAGAGAATACCCAGGGGATTATTTACTGGATATTTTGTTTGTCACCTACTTTTCCTCTTCTATTTCTACATTGTCTCTTTACATCTTTTTCCATCTCTCCCAACAGGTTCTCCCCCACTTTCAAGCTTGTCTCTATTTTATTGCTATGCTTTCCCCCAGCCCATGACCTACCCAATTCTTTTCCTTACTCCACTGTCCATTTGCCATATCAAATCTCCTGTTTCTACACCATCCTCCCTAATATCTGTCAGAAGAGGAGATGGATTTGATATTCTCAGACGCAGGATATCTGAGCAACGAAGGATCAGCCAAAGCTCTGAGGTGGACTCATGTCAACCTTCTAATGTAGCGAACTCCTTGGAGAGGACTGAACAGGTTTTAAACAGCAACGAAAACCACATTTTATAACACACAAACAAGGATAATTAACCTCCTAAACCAAAGAAAACTTGAGTGATCAGGAAACAGAACTGGAAAAAGGCTGTACACAACCTTCCTCCTACACACAGGGTGCTTGCAGAGGAGTCCTTGCAGAAGGACCCTGAGACCAGCCTAACAGTCGGTCCTTTCAGTAGCTTTGAGGGAAGCAGACTCTCCTCCAGCCCCTCTGCTCCCCATGTCTTTGCAGTGTTTCTGAGAACTGAAGAGCTGCTCTAGGCTCACCCCTGCTCTCTCTCAGTTTCTCCATCAGAGCTGTAGGGTTCCAGCTTTCTGTTGTCTCTCCTTGCTACTATGGGCTGCAGTGTCTGGATCTCACTTAAACATGCACAAAGGAACAAACATCTCCCTCCTTCCTTGAAAGAGTCTACTCTGAAAAATCCTAAATAAATCAGTCAGCAAATACCTCCCTTCTAACAAGTATGAGAGAAACCATATTGCAGAATGATGTATTGCAGTTTTGGGGTGGGTTGTTTTGGGTTGGTTTTTTTTGAGGGGGGAGGCGGGGGCAGCAGTGAGGGTGTTCTGGTCTCTCCTGTATACAATTTATGCCACACCATGGCTTCCCATCCCTTTACAGCACAGACTATTCTCATGGAGGAAGCTGCTTTGCCCAAGGTACACAAGAATACTCTTTTCTTCCTGGTCTCCATCCTTTTTGCTCTGTGCCAAATGTTTACCTGCCCACAGAACTCGCTTAGCCTTTGCATTTCTGGCTGGCAGCAACAGCTCCTGGTTTGCATGTTGCTTTTTGCCTGGCCCCTAGTGCAAGCAGTCCAGTGAGCCAGGTCTACTTAAGCCCCTCCAGAACACATCCCATTGAGGCCAGGGTGTATTGGACGCCCTGCTAGGATTAACCTGCCAGGCAAGCAATTCTGCAACTTCCCGGTGTACTCAGACTGGCCACAATTCCTTGCCTTTTTCCTACTTACCTCTCTGGAGAATCACCCATATATAATAGGTACCTCCTCCATAACATTCACTGCAATACTGGCACTAAGACGTCCCAAGAAGCACAAGTACTTACGTCTCCTCCCATAAATACATGCAGTTCTGTTGTGAGTCCCCTCAAAATCTGGATGCTGGGACTAACACACACAGATCATCTTCTCTGGATTCACCAGTACATGAGCATTTTCTCAAGATGCGCAAGTTCTCACAGCTCTATTGTCTCTAATTCTAGGTAGCTCTGAGCTTTTAAGATCTTCCTGGCATGCTTGCCAGCAACCTTCCTCAAAAATAGGCATAACTATTTCTCCAAAGAACTCTTCAACTTCATCACTGAAGTGGGATAAGAACGCAAAAAGAAATTCAGCTCCTGTGAACTGCCCTGAAACCTCTCTCTGACTGTGCAAAATTACTAAGTAGGATTGTACCCTGAAGACTTCTATTTTGTATTTCACTAACTGTGCCTGTCTTTGAATCATGCCTATATGCCTATCCAACAATCATCTGTAATTATCAAAAAGGTTTGAGAGTTCTCATAACCAAGTTCCTCCTTTAAACAGGCAGGCTGACCTAGACTCAATATGCATTTGCGGAGCTATGCTGAGATGTGGAGACCACTGTTTATTGCATTATTTTAACTCCATTTAGTCTGCCTCCTGCTATTGAAAAAAACTAAATTAACTACAGCCAAAGAAGTTACCTTGCATTAAAGGAGTGTTTTTCTTTTCCTTAAAGCAATTTCTAGAGTAGTCGGAATAATAACACACTGAAATAGAGCCATAAACGATGGTGAATATAATATTTGACAAATTACTTCATCGCTTTGTTCATTATACGCAGTACGATACCGTTTAAATACAGAATAACTATGAAAATGAGTGACAGGATGTATCAAAGTTCATGCAAACCTTTCACAGTCCTATAAAATTATGCAGCTTTGGGATTTTAATCTCTCCTATGAAAACTGGAAACCAATATAGCCAGAGCATCTTTCTAAATATAAACCACCACCTGCATAGCTCAGGATTATAAACCAAGGAAAGAGGGACAAAAATTGGTCCAAATGGTGAAGAATATATATTAAGTTCTCTATGCAGGCTGGAGAAAGTCAGAACAAAATTGTGCAGAAACAGCATACACAAACCCAAAGGATATAATTATCTCACATGCAAACCAGTCAAAATCAAACAAAAAAAATTAAACATGATTTGAAGGTGTATTTGGAAGATATCCTTTAGATTACAAAGTTAAGCACGCAAAAGTGTAAAATGCAATGTCCTTGCAACCTTGATTTTTCTTCATAGTTCATCAATCCCTTGCCCCAAGTTAAAAGTCTTTGAGGGATAAATATCAGTACCGCATGGCAGAGACCACTGTCTAACACAAGGGTACGTGCTGACCTAGAGAGTCCACGGACAAGTTGAACATGTACTCTCTACCTTTTTAGCCCATGATTTTGCAAACTAAACATTATTTTTTTTTCAGGTCATGGTGCTTAGTTATTTCTTTACAGAAATTACAACAACTGCTGGGTTTGCAAGGTCATCTCTTCAAAGCTCAACACATTAATCAATCTTCATTAATGCATGGCTCAAATCCCACTTCTCAAAAAAACGGGGAAAAAATGAATTTTCTGGTGCTCTCTACAGTGTTTATTTTCCTTTCAAAAATTATTTGGCATTGGATTCATTATCTTCCCATAGGGACTTCTAGCAAGGTTAAGGAAGTGTCCCTGTAATAGCATAACGCAAGGCACACAGCAGACCACCTTCGCTGAGGCTGTGTACAGCCTTGCCCTACTCCGTACCACATTCCTGCCAATGCCACGTTGGCTATCAGGCCACTATGACTGCACACCAAGAAGTCACAATACCATTTGACTTGAGCAACAGAAATAGGTTCAGAGAGGAGAATTCACCATAGCAATTTTAACAGCTCTTCCCATAAAGGTTTCTTTGTTGCATACAAGCTCATCTCAGTGACATCTGGCAGCACTTATGAAACATCCCTGTCTCATGTGGCCAACCGATGCCATAAATTTCAGTCACCCTTGCCTTTGAGAAATGCTAATAATGAAAACTCATCAAAGAGCAGCAATAATTTCTACTGCTGACTATGTGGATGCCTTTCTGACTACTCAAAATTAATGGCAGATCTCAGGGTCTTAAAGAACAGCTGTCACAGAGAAATACACCTGCAAACAAATAAGCAGTTTGCCTCTAAGTTTGATTTGTTACAGATATAAAGCGGAAAGACTCACAACTGGACTGATTACAAGTTAGCTAGCCTTTTGCGTCATTTAAAATTATAAAACCAGAGAAAACACAGTGCAAGTATGCAAATGGGAAGCCTAAAAGGAGCTTCTTAGTTCCCCCCTCCAACAGTAAAGTGATTTACAGTCACATAGGTTATACATAAATTTCCACATATGTCTACTCTTACAGACATTATAGAACTAGCTGCTTTATCACAGGATTAAAAACTAGCTCTAAGCCTCATACAAATTTCATATTTTCCTCCCACTATCACTGTTGTCACTAGGTAAAGCTTAAAACTAATTAAATGTAATAAAAGATAGGTTTTCAGGAGCTTGCTTGGCAGAGGATTTTGAATCTGCAGGACAGTAAAAGCAACTATGGGGACCAGAAAGATCACTGCTACTGTCAGTTTCATGAGCAACACCCTATTTAGTACTGCTCTTGAGATACTAGAGTCAGGGTGGTAGGTGAGAATAGATATTTGTTTCCAAATATAATAAAATTTCTTGATCAAGCACTTGAAGATAAATGCTCAGAGAGCAAGACCCATGTATATACCACATACACATGGAAAACTCAAAGACACACTCGATTGAAATGCCATGGTATCAAAGTCAACGGCATTATTCAGAGCAGGGGTGAAAACAAGGATATGTTCAACTATTCTAAGTATTTGGGTTTGGATTACGTGTCAGTAATTTCACCACTATACCGTCAGATGCTTTCTAGAAGGCTACAATATTTCTGTCCCCATCAAGCACTACATCACTGAGTACGTGTACAAGTGATGCTGCTCCACCTACGCAAGTTTTAGTAACCTAGGAAAGCAGTGGAAAGCTAAAAGGCCACATTAATATTTTTTTTTTCCTCAGCAATCTTACAATGAGTTATAGCACATTAGAGCCTTCAGGTACAACCAGAATGGAAATTATGCTACTCTACATATGTAAATAAAACTCTGCAATAAAGTAGTTTGCAGTTACTTTAACAATACTGGTACAATTCAAAAATTGAGCTGAACTTAAAAGCAACAGTATTCTTATTTATTCCCTGATTTAAAAATAAAAATAAAATTGGAGTTAGAATTGAATGCACAGTGAGTAATTTAAGGATTTAAAATACTCCTAAAGTGTTACTACAATATTTTCTTAAAGACATAACAAGACTAGGACATGCAGTGTCCAGATGCAGTTTGAAAGAAATTCAAATTATTTCACTGAGATTAGAGTGTACACACACACTCTGTGCCGACAGCACTGCACAACAAATCATTAAAGTATCAGTAAAACCAAGTAGTACCTACAACTAAGTATCATAGAAGAAAATTGTTTCAATACAGAAGAAACTGGACAAACAGCGCTATAGATTTGAGTCTTTTTATCCTTCACAGCATCATAACCATGAATTAACTGAATGCTGGAACACCGGCTAACAAAGTTTTGCACCCATGAAAAGCGTGCTTTTTCATCTCACTCACATCATCCACATCTCCATAATGAATTTTGTTTTTCAGACATGGCGAGACAGCTTGCCCTCCACACTATTATTCCTGGCTCTGGTTCTGAAATACGCTCTGCAGTAAACTGAACAACATCCTCCACTTTCAGTCTTCTCCTCTTGACACTTTCAATTCTATACCTGCAGTTCAATATTTTTCTTGAGAGCCACTGCTTCTTTATGTTTATTTTCATATTAAACTACCAGAGATTGTATTTTATTGATTTTTGTCATGCAGGGATGTCTAATATATTTTACTGTTTGGGCTTTCTTGCTTTGGGCTCTGTAGTGGGATAGACAATCGTCTTGTAAATGGAGCCCTCTGTATGTTCTGTGTTGCAGAGACAGATGGCAAAAAGACCTTTTCAGATTTGTTTTTTTTTTAATGTATTTACATTACAGCAGTCAAGAAAATATCCTGAGAGCCCTACAGGAAGATCTCATTGTGAATACAAACTGAAGGCTTTTAGAAACTCATTTAGAATCTATACTATCAGCTACACAGATCTAAGAATTTTTTTTCCTTTCTTCTAAAGTCAATCCATTTTTAATTAAGAACCACAATATTATTTTCACCAAATCAAGCCTGAAAGCTCATTAGTGGGAAAACAATAAACTAATATTTATAAAAGACCCTTAGATAAAAAATGTCTCTTGTAGATTTTAGCAGTGATAACCATTACGGTTGGTTTTGCTGGGGGTTTTTTGGAGTTAGGGTTTTTTTTAAAGCAAATTCACCATTTAACTGACCTAACTAATATTAAAAAGGGGGATACTTACAACAGAACACTGCAGTTACAATCAGAGGCTCTCCATGTTTCACTAGCAATTGGCTTCTCTTGGATGGACCCTGGACCTGACTCACCTTGCTGGCTGATCCCTGACTGTCAACAGGAGTGGTTTACTATTACCATCCTGGCCCTGCTCAGGTACTGCTACACTGTGCCCTGGTCAATAAGGTCCCAACTGTGACCTGTGCTGCAGCCACTCTCAGCTCCTGGCTTGTCTTCCCTTGTGGAACAGCCCCAACCTTGCTGCTCCCTGGCAGCTGTGTAGGATCCTCCAGTGGGAAGTTCAGGGCAGAAGACTCACCTCAGATGCTCTGAAATGCCACATGAAGGCACTGATCTCTCCATAGTTAATGCAAATGGAGTCCGTGGAGAGAAGGAACCATGCTTCAATTTCACCTTTACACCTCAACAACTGTTGTCAAGCACAGAGGCAGAAAACTGATTTTCAGGAGCTTTTCTTTCTTGCAGACTACATCAGTTTTATCTGACTGGGGCCTCCATCAGTTAACAGTCATCTATATCTCATTCTTGCTTAGATAATAAGTCACTCATTTGCTTAATACAGCAATGTCAAAATAAACAGATGGAAATTCTTAGCCTACTGAAAAATCTGCAACCTGTATTTCCCTGTTCATTTTCCCAGTGGTTCCAAGGAGAGGACAACCCCGTAATAAAAGTCTCAAAAGCTGCCACTTGAAGCTCCAGATTAGGCAGTGAATGATGTTTATCATAATAGCCTCACATCCACAGATGTGTCAGTAATACTGTCTATATGCATAAGAAAAAAATGCAACAGGCAGCATATTTGGAACCAGACAGTTTTTGCTACTATTTATGCCCTTTGTTCAAAATTAACCTGGGTATTTTCACAAAAAACTAGAGTTACAACTGGGTCATCATATTCTAAATCAACTGAAACCAAAGGATTCTACTGGAAAAGTCTACTTAACCTAGTAGCATATCCCTGACCAACACAGTGAGAACAAGTTGTTCCTGGCAAAACCCTTAGAAGACAGATAGACTGTTGATAACAGCTCATGATTAATGTAGAACAACTCTTAAAGCTCTCCAAAGCAAGGCAACCATTAAAAAAAGAAAGAAACAGCAAAAACTCCAATCCTTCCCTCTGCCTTTCACTAAGCAGGAAGAAAACAGAGATACAGAGTTGCAGCCTAAGGTGTTCCCCAAGCCTACATCCCTCAGGAACAGCTAAGCAACGGCTGCATCTCAACAAGCACCTAAACCTCAAGTTACATGGCTCAGGAATTGTTCTTCTCAGAGGCATTCCTCTATTGCACAGCCATCATCCATCTAAAACTATTTTACTGATAAAACAACATGAATATTTTTATATCATACAAATTCACTAGATAATTGAGCAGAGCCTTGAAAATCTGATTACCAAATAATCAAAGCAATTATTCCATCAAATGGTTCGTGAATTATGAGATGAAGGACTTGGCCCTCTCAAAACATTTCTTTTTTCAATGTCTCCATTACTCATGTATATGACTTTTGCACACCACAACCAATGAAACCTGGCATTTGATGTCTTCCTGCAGGTTAATCTTGTCTCACACCAAATTTATCTGGAGACCTAAAAAGCTAATGGTATTTTCCCACAGAACTCTTCGGAAACTCACAGGTTTCACTAGCTGCTCAGGACAGATCAAAAAGCCCAGGTCTCATCATTGGCGAAAACACAGGAGGGAGGAAGGGGAAGGAGGAGACAGAGAGAGAAACTATTTCTGCAGATTTGCCTGGAGCAAGCCAAGAAAAGTTTGCTGCACAAATCTAGCACCCAGAACAACAATAATCACAAATTAGTCCCAAAGCTGGGCTTTTACGAGGCTCTCACCCATTCAGATTCAGTTTTACGACAATAAATTCACACAATTCATTTTCCCACTAGAAATAGACTGGGAATTACATATCATGCTGGATGCAAATACGCCAGGGGGTTTGCTGTGTCTCAGATGCTCCAGTCCTGGTTAGCAACTATGAATTCAGAGGGATCATATGATAAAAATGCACTTCCCATTAATCAAACTTGCACTGAACTACACAATATGGTTACCAGTGATGTTTTTCACTCTTTACTTATGGGAACAAATTCTCCTTTTCATATACATTTGTAGACTGATGTATCGAGCAACGTCCTAAAATTTCTTTTAAAAATATCAGCAGCCAAAAGTCTCGTGCTGCAGAAAGAAAGGCCAGATGAAGTATTTAGGGATCTACCTTGTAAATCACTTCTGCAGCTAGTGGCAAACTAAAGCTGATATGGAAGTACTGCATATATAATTCTGCAGGCTTTCAGAATGCTCTGAACAGAATACAATTAGGAATGGGAGCTGGGAACGTGTATGTGACAAAATATACTTCCTGTGTATGTACTTTCCGGCTGTTATAGGTGACAAGAATATGCATGTTAAAATCTAAAATTATCTATACCATAATTACTGTAATTTGTACTGAATAAAGGTAAAGGCTATAATCACATGCTTGTATAATAGTATTATAAGGTTTACACACAGATCTGGATTCTGAAAATTACTACTTCATTTTTCTTTCAATATTTATGGAAAGATACATTACTAAGGCTAACAATGTTCCAGGCTAGAAAGTAAAAAATTAAGGTATGACATTAGTTTAAGATTTATATTTCAAAAACTATTTTTTAAATGCTGTTCTATATACTTAGAATTCTGCCAGAGGTTATTATTTTAATACACATCATGGCAGTTGCTATTTACAAGCATATCGATGTTGTAAGCAATTTTCATTCTAATCTGTGTTCAAATATACAGTTTCCTGCAAAAAAGCTTTTAGACTGTTTATGCATGCTTGGTGTTTGTCCTAAGGTTGCCATGCTAAATTTGTTACTCTTCTATTATGTTTTCCTGTTGTTTAAAAGCAAAACTACAGTGCATATTCTTGATTATTAAAAAAAAAAA
>NW_010133727.1:0-23094 GCF_000699245.1 Pterocles gutturalis | reverse complement strand
CCCCCTCCCCCTACCCACCCAGGAATCCTCTGGAGTGCTACAGACGCCCTTTCTTCTCTAGAGAACTACAGTCTTAGACAGAAGACATGGCAAATTCTCTACTTTCAAAAAGGTGTGACCCAGCTATCAGAGGACTGTGGTCCTCTGATATGGTCACCAGCAATCTCAACACACGGAATTAACTTGGGTCAGGCTCCAGAGAACACAACTACCTTAAAAATCAGAAAAAGCTAATATTAATTTTCCTTCCTGAGACTAGAAGTTTCAATTAAAATTAATGCTCAGATTGTAATGACTCCTGAAGCTGGAATTTTAGGAAAAATAGCAGACCTAGAAATGCTGTCTCAGTCTCAAAAAACCTTTCTACCTCACCACATCTCTCTGAGCACATGGGTGGCCTCTGGCTGCCTGAAGAGATCAAGAGCTGACACAGAGTGTGTGCTGACATGACCAACCTATTAGGGACTGAAGATAAAAGTATATATACTAGGAACTGATGACAGAAATTGCTCTAATCACTTCCACCTTCCTTGATAAAAGAGCAAAGGAAATACCTCTGTCTCAACTATTCAGTTTGGGGAAAAGTGACTTGTCAGGGGGGAAAAATCTGCAAAATAATGCTTTAAAACATCTGTTAAAAGCCTCTTAATATATCTATGTATGTCTTCAGTTATTTCACCTGAAGGTCAGAGAGAGAAGTAACCAGTGAGTTTTGTTGGTTCGGTATCTAAGTACAAGAAATGCCTGAAAGATAAAATGATACTTGAACCCTACAGTTCAGGTTCACAAATCATTCTGAAAAATAAACTCTTGCCCAAACTTTTCAGTTTATTCCCATGACCGAAAAAATAGATGTGTCATAAGATAGCAGAGAGCTTGAAGAGCTTTTCGGATAATCCTCCTGAGAATACCAACTATTCCCTTTAACTCAGAATTTGTATACTTAGCAGTGCTGCATGCAAAGCAATTTTTAAACTAGAGTTTACTTAAAGTAGATAAGAGACCAAAGCCATGTGTTTCAAACTGTTAGGGCTTGTAAGTATGATAACTGACTTAACAAACACAGCTAATCCAAATGACAGTGTGAAATCCTCACTGTTTGCATGTATTAGTTTTAAGTGCCTTCTAATACAAACTGTCTTCAAAACAAATACTACCAAAAGAATTAAAATAATTTTTTTTCAATATGCAGTATGTTTGGGAAAATACATATTACATACTGTGTTTGTGTGTATACTTGCAGTGGTTTCAGCTGTTCCACATCTACAAAACAAGTTATCAGGAGGGGAATGGAACTTCATTGGCAAAGTAATAGCTTTCAAATGAAGATAAATCAAGTTCTTCATCTTATTACTACTACTATATGTTTAAGTGCCCCACACTCTAAGAGCACCACAGAGAGAAGATCCCAGATGTGAAAAGACTACAAATTGTGAAGCAATTTATGAGACTTACATAAAAGAGCTTATCACAGCTATTCCTGTGTACAAACAAACAAAAAATTCACATATAATTTTTGACAGGAAAGAAAAGAATGGAGACTGATTTAATGTCAAAAATTGTTCGTAGAAATAAGGACCAGGGAAAATACTTCATTTCCTTTACTTTTCTAATAATAATGAGATTTCTTCAATTTATGCCAGATTCTTTTCTACCATAACATTCCCAAGTGCAGGTATCGTAGCTGCATTACCAGCATAGAAACTAGGAATGGGTGGCAAAGTTTAAGACAGAGGACTATATTAACAGCTTAATTATTTTAATTCTTGGTTTTCACATTGGTAGCATCAACAAAACTCAGAGAGTTCTAGAGAGGACACTTACAAACCTCTGTTGTGTTTTTTGTTTGGTTTGGTTTTCAGGCTAATATTCCAAGTTGCTTTGGTTTTATTTCAGATGTCAGAAGAGGTGTTCTGTATTGGTTTTATGTGGCAATGAGTGGCCTCTGTGAGGAGAAACCAGGGGCTGCCCCTGTTGTGGACAGAGCCAGATCCAAACCAGACCCACCGCGGGACACAGCCAAGGACATCAGCCAAGCTGGAGGCACCTTTGTAATAACACATTTAAGAAAGGATAAAAAATGTTGCACAGTAGTTGTGAGACAAGGGAGTCAGAAAAAAACCCATAGACCACTGTCAGTGGAGGAGTGTGATGGGCTTACCCTTGGCTGGGAGCCAACCCCACACAATCGCTCTCTCACCCTCACCCCTCCCAGGGATGGGGGAGAGAATTAAAGGGGTAAAGGGGAAAAAAGCCTCGTGGGCTGAGATAAGAACAATTTAATAACTAAACTACAATAATATTAGAAATAATAGTATACACAAATACATGAATGAGTGATACACAGTGATACTGCTCACCATCCGATGACCAAGGCTCAGCCCATTCTCAGCTAACGATCCCGGAGCAGGGAGAGTCCTGAAACCACATTCCCAGCACAGAGATAAGAGCTCGAGCATCTCAGACCGAGAGCTGACCAAAGGAGGGAGATGACCCAGCAAGAGGGACCACCCCAAGAGAGCCAACCTGGAAAGAGAGCTGACCCAGATCAAGAATGGATGAGCTTCCGGAGAGCCCTCACCTATATACTGGGCATGACATGCGTGATATGGAATAGACCATTGGCCACGTTGGGTCTCAATCCTAAACCTGAGATTGAATCCCAGGCTAGTGATTGGCCTGTGCTCCCTCACAGCTTCTCCTGTACCTGCAGACACTGGCCCAGCAGAGAAGCTGAAAAGGCTTTATTCTGTATCTAGCGGAGTCCCCCAGGGTTCAGTATTGGGACCGATACCATTCAATATATTCATCAACGACTTGGATGAGGGAGTAGAGTGCACCCTCAGCAAGTTTCCTGATGACACGAAACTGTGAGGAGTGCCTGACACACCAGAAGGCTATCCTGCCATTCAGCAAGACCTAGACAGGCTGGAGATTTGGGCGGGGAAAAATTTAATGCAATTTAACAAGGGCAAGTGTAGAGTCTTGCATCTGGGCAAGAACAACTCCAGGTACCAGTCTAAGTTGGGTACTGAGCTGTTGGAGAGTAGTGTAGCGGAGAGGGACCTGGGGGTCCTGGTGGACAGCAAGATGACCATGAGCCAGCACTGTGCCCTCGTGGCCAAGAAGGCCATCCTGATCCTGGGGTGTATCAGAAGGGGGGTGGTCAGTAGGTCAAGAGAGGTTCTCCTCCCCCTCTACTCTGCCCTGGTGAGACCGCATCTGGAATATTGTGTCCAGTTCTGGGCCCCTCAGTTCAAGAGGGACAGAGAACTGCTGGAGAGAGTCCAGTGCAGAGCCACAAAGATGATGAAGGGAATGGAGCATCTCCCTTATGAGGAAAGGCTGAGGGAGCTGGGTCTCTTTAGTTTGGAAAAGAGGAGACTGAGGGGTGACCTAATTAATGTTTATAAATATGTAAAGGGTGAGTGTCAGGAGGATGGAGCCAGGCTCTTCTCTGTGACATCTAGTGATAGGACAAGGGGCAATGGGTTCAAGCTGGAACATAGGAGGTTCCACTTGAATATGAGGAAAAACTTCTTTACAGTGAGGGTGACAGAGCACTGGAACAGGCTGCCCAGAGAGGTTGTGGAGTCTCCTTCTCTGGAGACATTCAAAGCCCGCCTGGATGTGTTCCTGTGTGATCTGATGTAGGTGTCCTGCTCCGGCAGGGGGATTGGACTAGATGATCTTTCGAGGTCCCTTCCAATCTCTAACATTCTGTGATTCCGTGATTCTTAGCACAAATCCAAAATACAGCCTTTACTAGCTACTGTGAAGAAAGTTAACTCTGTCTCAGCTGAACCCAGGACACAGAGAGAGAGAAGGTGCTCCAGGTGCCAGAGCAGAGATTCCCCAGCAGCCCATGCAGAAGACAATAGTGCGGCAGAAATTCCCTGCAGCCCATAGAGAGCAACACAGTGAAGTAGGTAGCCCCCTGCAGCCAATGAAGGACTACACGCAGCCAGCACAGGATGCCACACTGCAGCAGGTGGATGTGCCCTGAACAAAGCTGAAGCCCACAGAGAACCCATGCTGGAGCAGGCTCGTGGAAGGAACTGCAGCCCATGAGGGACCCAGGCTGGATCAATCTCTTCCTGAAGGACTGTAGCCCATGGGAAGGAAAAGTGTGAGGAGGAAGGAGCAGCAGAGACAAACTGTGTTGGACGTACCACAACCCCCCAGTTCCCCATCCCTCTGCACCAGTTGGGGTGGGGAGGAGGTAGAAAGAAAATGAAGGAGTGAAGTTGAGCCTGACAAGGAGAAGGGGGCAGGGGGAAAGTGGTTTTAATTTTGTCTTTGTTTCTTACCATCCCACTCTATTTTTAATTGGCAATAAACTTAATTAACTTTCTCCAAGTCAAGTCTGTTCTGCCCGTGATAGCAATGGGTAAGTGATCTCCCTGTCCTTATCTTAACTCACAAGCTTTTATATCTTATTTTCTTCCTCTGTCCTGTTGAGAAGGTGGAGTGAAAGAGCAGCTGGGTGGGCATTCAGCAGTCATGCGAGATCAACCTGCCATAGGTCATTAAGTACTTCTACAGACTAGGTTTCTTGGAACACTTCATCATCATGGATCCTTCTTTTCCTATTAGCTGTAGAGATTAACCTCCAAAATGGCACTTACTGCATATTTCTTAGACACACTATATTCTTCCATTCATTAGATACTTCCACTTGATACATATTCAGCATTTACCTTGATATACATCACTTGACAAACATTTTTTCCCATGTAGCTTTACCTATAATTATACACATGCTACACACAGCTGCATCATCATTGAACATGTTTGTAACATTTACTGCTTACTTTGAGGGGACAAAAGAGTGAGCATCTGAAATTTCATCCAAATCTTTAAGTAATTTATGTAATTGGAAACAGATGATCTATGGAAATATACTGTATTTTCTCATCTGCATCAAAAATTTTAGAAGGTGTTTTATTTGTACCAAATCCCTATTCCAAGTGTTTACGATTTGGTTATAACCAGGAAACAAAACCAGAAAATCTCTTCTCATCTTCCCATTGTCTGTTCAAAATTTATTACACAGTAAGATTTGCCATTTTAAATAAATACTAGAGCTGGGACAATTAAATTTCTGCTATACTTATTTTGCTTTCCGAAGAAATCAAATGTTATAGCATATTCAAAATCATACATGTAGATGTTACCAGATCAAAATTATATTGCTGATTAAACTGTGAAAATGATAGAACAAACCTGTAATGCCCAAGAGCCTACCTGTCTTCTGGAACCCATTTGGAAAACAAAAAGAGATATTTCTCCATCAAAACTCTGAGAATCGTATATGTGAACACATATGGGGAAAGGCTTAACCAGGGTCATTACATTCATTTCCTTGATACCATGCATGTCCCACCCAGGAATACCTCTTAAAAACTTGACAAACTCTGTCCTAAAAGCAGATAGTTTTTTTTCTGTTTTCCACTTACATTTATTACTGTCCACCTTCATCACCACCTATTCTAATCATAACTTTACCTTACATAATTCTTTTCTGCTTACCACCTGATATATTAATAGACAACTATAAAATCCCCCTTTCAGCCTTCATTTTGCTAAGCTAAACAAGCCAAGCTTTCTTCTTTCACTTTCATCTTACATGTACTCCATTTCCCTTATTATTCTAATAGCAATTCTTTGCACTTGTTCAATTTTCATTTGCTCTTTATTGAATACAAGTGACCAGAACTGCACTCATTGTTTCAGGCAAGACCTCTTCAGAAACCCCACAGTGATATTCATTCTTCCCTGTCTTTCCAGAATATATTTTGATTGATAGACTGGGAATTTATCTTTTTTTCTTCTTTCTTTTTTTACATTAGCAACACTTCGAGTTAACCACTTCCTTCTCTAATTTAAGCCACCATTTATGTCAAATTCTGTAATTAAATCCAAATAGATGAGATCTGATAGATCACCTTCACCTGGTATCAAATCAAAGAAAGTAGCAACATTAGTTTTGTGCAATCTACCTTTCAAAAACCACTGCAGCATTTTAACCCCATTTTCATGCATGTCTTTAAGTTCCATTTCTGTCTGTAGGCTTGAAAGCAATTGTGGACAGTTTTATTGACCTGCAGTTTTCTTAATGACTTTTGCCTAACTTCTCAAATACTTCTTCATTTTTAATTCTATTGGCCTCTGGAACACCTCCTTACTTTGTTTAAAATATTTGCTACTGAAGCTACAACAGTTCTGAGAACTCTGAGATGGAAATTATCTCATCAACCCCACCTGAGTGTACTAACAATGTAAATTTCTAGTCTGTTCAAAGGCACTGCAATTTATATGTTTGCCTTGTATCCCTCTCATCTCAATGTCAGTATTTTTATTGAGAAAGTATGCAGCTAGTTCTGGGGTGCTAGACCTATAGTATCCTTTGTCTTCACCCATATAAGTCCTCATCTTCTCCTTAACTTTTAAATTTTCTCCAAGGTGCTTATTCATCCAGCTAAATGTCTAAGTTTTTTCCTCTGAGTTGGGATAAATTCTTCCAATGCATTTAGCAATGTACAAGCCATCTTCATATTCAAGTTCCTGACCTCCAGGGTTGCCGAGTCTGGAGAAAAGGAGACTGAGAAGAGACCTTATCGCTCTCTATAACTACCCGACAGGAGGTTGTAACAAGGTGCGTGTCGGTCTCTTTTCCCAAGTAACAAGTGAGAGAATGAGAGGAAATAGCCTCAAATTGCACCAGCAAAGATGTAGATTGGGTATTAGGAAAAATTTCACTGAAAGAGCTATCAAGCATTGGAACAGGCTGCCCAAGAAAGTGGTTGACTCACCATTCCTGGAGGTATTTAAAAGACATGTAGATATGACACTTAAGGACTCAGTAGTGTCAGGTCAGCAGTTGGACTCGATGATCTTAAGGGTCTTTTCCCTCCTAAACGATTCTACAATTCTATGATTCTATAGTTGAATGTACTATGAATTTCCTGTTTGAACTGAAGAGCCCCCTATTATTCTTCTATTGAATTTAAACAAAATTTCTTAACGATCACTTAATCCATAGTTACTTTGTCTGACGTCCTGTTTTATAGTCACAGAATCATTTAGGTCAGAAGGGATCTCTGAGATCCAGCCCCTCCAGTCCAACCCCCACACTCAAGCACAACCAGCTATAGCAGGTTGCCCAGGACCACAATGCCCTCTCACTCAATGAAAATAAGTTAAAATAACACAATGCCTTATTGTTTCAGTGTCATCAGGCAGCAGAAACACCCTGGAATGCAAGTACTAAAAAAAGACTATAAAACCCACTTTTATTAATGTTGTTTACTAGTATTAGTCATAGCTAAAAAAATTTCCAGACTCTGGAGTCTCCAGCAAAACAGCTACTCTACCAACAGCATAGTGAAAAGCATCTGTGCTGCATCTAAACACATATCCATATGTTTGGGGCTCTGTAAAAGCACAGTCACTGCAAGTCATAACCAAACTAACTTAAACATAATTCACTCCGAAATTCATCATCTTCAGAGGAGAGCAGAGTAAGGTGCAAAAGCAGGTAAATACTCAGGCAGTCAACCTGGTAGAAGTTGTAATCGCGGCAGTAAGTCTCATACAGACAAACCCAGGATCAATACAGACAATGCAAATTTGATACCCAGTCTTAATATGTATCTACCTGCTGGAGAGAGCAGAACTGATCAAATGGATGACTGCTTCTCAGTCTTGCATCACATTTGAAGCCATAACTGCTTTTTAGATGTTCTTTCAAAGATACACATGGTACATCTAGTCTTTACTACTGTAAAGCAAGTCATACAGACAGGGTTATTTAAGCCAGCATCAAAGACTGTTTTTTTGATTTTTATACTAGTAGTCAGAAATCATGTGAAAAACAACTGGTTTCTTTCTGTGTGTTGGTGTATTAGTGTATTAGTTCTTTAAATCTTAATTAAAGACAAAGTTTTGATTTCTCTTTTTGAAAGAGAAGATGGTTTGTACGCTCACCTACATGTGTGTCTGTGCACAGAGATACACACACACACCGCCCCTCTACACTAGCCTAGCATCACACAGAATACAAGAGAAACTGGGAGGGAAGAAACACCAAACTTTCTCCTGCCGCTGTACTGGCTTTGTCAGTGTTAAGTAAGCACTCCTCATAGCGTACATTTCTACTGCCAGTTCAGATAAACGGGTTTCATTTTATTGGTTACTTGTACTTGATAAGGTTCTTGGATTGATTCCGGTGGCTCACAATGCCTTCCAGGCACAGGATGTTATTCTTACTACTGCATCCAATGCCTTTCACAACACAGTGGTTTTCTCTAAGAAAGACAGGCATTGTGAAACTAAAATGTCAGCAAAATCAGTTTCTCCATTTTTGTAAAATGGAGAAAATTCTATGAAATGAAACCAATTCTGTGCCAGCACAATAACCATAACAGGAGTAAATATCAAGAGAGCTGGAAAAAAAAAATTATTTTTTCCGTCTTCTATCAGCATTGGATAATATGAAGGCACTGTGGAATCCATTCACCTTATTAACCCACAGCTGGAAAAGTATCTAAACATGTTTCAAATCACAGAAGCTGCTCTTACAGAGCAGGCAAGCATTTTTTAAACCAAATCAATTAGCAACAGCAGCAACTCAGGTTCCTATAATTGAAGAAGTATGTCTCTCCCCTCATTCATCTTCATCTTGAATAGAGTTAATGTTAATGTCCAGTGAACTCCAAAAGGATTTGCATGACTTTGCACTGGGAAATACGGTGAATCTGATTATTTCAGCAGAAGACTAAAATCAAGATTTTTTGCATCACTTTCTCACCTTGTCACTGACTTGCATAGTCTCGAAATACCTGTATATCTCTGTATTCTTTCATCTTGCCTACCATCTGTAATAAGATGGATACTAACATCTAGTTACCTAACAGAAATGTCAACAACATTCCTCACTAATAATAAACTATTTTAAGAACTTCATTTTTTAAATTAATCCAAAGAAGCCAGAGAACTGATTTATTACCTCCACAGTCTGGTGATTGTTTTGAACCTTCAAGACTGGGCCCATCTTTTTGTATCACATGGAAATTCTTACTAGAATAGCAATGCACAGTATTTCTGCTTATGATCTTATGGAGAAAATGCAGAGGTCATTAAAATAAATGAAGTTTGATGGTATTTTCCTGCTTTCTGTGTGAGAATACTTTACCTATACAAGTTTGCCCCTAGGTTTGAGAACTAGAGAACCAGCTCTGGTTTTTATACATATGCTCTGGTCAAAATCTGCTAGGATTATTTTAAACTTTTCCTGACATTTTCTTGAATCTCATCCAGTTCTTTCCTCCGTGATAGCCTGCTGTAAATTGGAGCTTTGGGACTGGCTGCACAAAAGAACTCCCACATTATAATAGCAACTGCGTTACAACACCTGTCTCACACATCCTGCCTTTCTAGGGAATCCTGCCCCATGGAAATCACCCAAGGCCTAACTGCATAAGTGGTCAACCAACGCTGACAGCAATTATCTGTGAGGGGCAGCCCCTTCATCTGCCACTGCCACCTTTACCAGAGCTTACCAATCTTGTGGCACAGGGAACAGAGCAAATCACGTGGTATCTCCTCAGCTTCCACAACTCAGTAGCCTGTATGCTTGCATAATGTTAGGGAGAAGGCTGTTAAAGTCAATATTCTCGTCTGTGAGCTATGACTTGCAGTGGTTGCTAGAGGAGAAGTAGGGTAATCACAGCAAGTATAACAGGGATCACAAATCAGAACCTTTACTAACCTAAGAGTAGTATTTACTAGGACTAAACACACTGCCCACAGAACTCATAACCTGGTGGGTAGGAAATTATGGAGAAGGTGTTTTCAATTCTGCCTTCCTTCAGAAGTTACATCCTCCCTCCCCCAAGGTCCATGGAATCAACTAGCCCTAGCAAGGATTCACACCTCCGCATCCTCTATATGTATATAGAATGGACAGTAGTAGCTGGTGCTCCTCAAATCAAATAGATACTTGGTTTTTCTAGGCAAACTGTGACAGCATCATATGGAAAAAAATGAAAGCCCAGCTCAGAGCACTGCTGTCACTAGGCCTCAAATCCTGGAACCAGGAGATGCAGATTCAAAACCAGACAGAGCAGGGTATCAAATCCTGGTCTCTGACATACTGGATAATCACTTAAGCGGTATGATAAAAAGGTGAAAGAAGTTTGGGTCAAGGGATTTATGTCAAGTGTGCTAGTTTAGAAATATTTTTTTAAAACTCTTTGGCTTACTGTAGAGCAATATGTTCAGCACCATTTTCGTACATTCAGGGCCAGTTCTCTTATACTCGTGAGGAATTTCACACCTGTGCCTGAGCTTTCCTTTCAAATTAGCTGCTCATCAACTCTATTACTAAACAAACACGAAGCAGCTGTAGCTCTCAGACTATGATTAAAATTAAACCCTTCAAATCCAGCCTAGCTTAGAGAACCTCTGTACAGTTGTTCTCAATTGATTAACTCCAACTGACTCACTACTAAAACTAATCTATTAATTTAACAGTCTGAAAAAGCTTCAAATAAAGCATTTCACAGAAAGGGGATCCAAACGACATCTCAAGTAAAACACAAAAAGATTATGCCACTAAAATGCTTTAAGAAAAATAAATAATTTATAAATTGCCTTTTTTTTTTTTTTTTTGCCTTGGAGCAGTTAAACTGTGGATTATTTTATTGATTCAAAATTCATTGTTTTCCTTTGCACAACACTGCAAAAACAGAATAATGCCCTTATTGGTCTTCTAAGGGAGTAACAGAACATGCTAGGAACTACAAACCAATCAGCCCAATATCAGCTGCATGCACCACCTGTGGCAAAATGCTGAGTGCTTGGCAGAGAGCTGGGTTCCAATTAGGCTACAGAATAGGTTTTCGATCTGAACTTTCCAGAATACATAACCCCTCTGTGCAGTCAACAAAAGAAAGAAAAAGACAAATAGGGCTGATCCATAGGTCTGCATTATCCTGTTTAATCAGGATGTGATGCATAAAATCATAGAGCTAGAACGTTAGCTACACAGTAGGTGAATGAGCCTTTTGCATGAACTTCCAAAACATTTCAGGAAACACTTCTTTGCCTTTACAACTTGTCTTTAAGAGAAAATACGTATCTACATGAGGACCTGTTTGCTGCTAACTGTAAATCATAAATATGAGCAATGCTAACCCAATCACATACTGGCCTTTTCCTTGCTTCTATTTTAGGTTGAAAGGTTTTGCCTCAAGATCCACATCATCTGTACTGGTATGACTAAAGGGCTGAATCCTCTCATGTAATTTTCTAGTTAAATTACCAGTATTTCATTGGAACCTAAACAGACCCATAAACGTACCTTCATTAGTATTCTAATGACTCCTTTCTCCACCTGCTCACTGACTTCAGCATTCAAAGTCGGCTGGTATCTTCCCCACAAGATGGAGCTGGGTGTGGATTCACTTTGACACTGTTTCCATCCCTACCTGTCCATCACATCCTATGGTATATACAAAGTATACAACCTTTCAAAAAGAAACTCACAATACCATTTAACAGTTATGAGACAATAGCTTGAGGCACTTCATGATCCCAGCACTAGGGATCTGTCTCTGAGACAGATGGACACATCATAGTCTCCAGAAACTGGCACACAATTGAGGAAATTGCCTGATTCAGTTATCAGGTTTGTAACAAATTTAAAAGCCATGCCAAATTAACGTTAAAAAACTAAACTAAAAAAAAAAAAAAAAAAGATAGCGATAGTTCTTTGTGGGAGATGGGAAGAGATAAAAGGCACAACTTCTGTGGGTTGACTACGTTTCAGGGATGAATGAAGGCACCATACAGCATACCGACCATGCAAGGAATCTTATTACCCTTCAGGAGGAGGAAGAAACAGAACACATCAAGGATCTGACCCTTCAGACATCACTCGAGAGGATGGCTTCATTGCATTTCTCATGCCAAGAACAGACCACAACCCCAGCAGTAGCCAAAACCCCATCACCAATCCAGCCAGGATTATTCCCTAGTCTCTCTGCAGGGAGACACTGTGTGGAGGCATGAAATAGTACTGTGCATCCAGATTAAATGAGCACTCCGTCACCAACATCAAAGGAGGCATTGGAAGAAACAGCTGCCTCCAGCTGCTCTTCCTCTTTTCGCTAACAGGAGACTCACAGGTAACCTTCAGGAAACCACATCACCTCCAGATGATTTTCATCTGAGTAACACTCCCACACAGACATGCCCCTCTGTAAAGGTATCACTGACACCAAGGCTTACATTTTATTTACTCTGAAGTTCAGCATCTTCAGAGGAGAGCAGAGTAAGGTGCAAAAGCAGGTAAATACTCAGGCAGTCAACCTGGTAGAAGTTGTAATCGCGGCAGTAAGTCTCATACAGACAAACCCAGGATCAATACAGACAATGCAAATTTGATACCCAGTCTTAATATGTATCTACCTGCTGGAGAGAGCAGAACTGATCAAATGGATGACTGCTTCTCAGTCTTGCATCACATTTGAAGCCATAACTGCTTTTTAGATGTTCTTTCAAAAATACACATCACTGGCACCAAGTCTGAGGAGTCTTGTCAAATGCCTCCACATGCAGTAGAGGAAACAAGAGCTGGCACCTGCAGATATTCTTAGCATCTCTCATCAGCACGCACACCCCAAGAAAGAGAGGTAGAAAAGACCTGGCACCTTCAGGTCAGAGGGGTAAGACAGTTGCTAGGTAAAGCAAGGAAAGAGGTTTCACACAGCATCCAGGAGCCCGACAGCTCTCTTTCCATTTTTCCCTTTTTATAGTTGTCACTGTCATTAGTGGACAAATGCTCTATTTGCATGTGTGGGTACAAGTAACCTTGGTCTTACACCACTACAAACCCTTGCTTTTTAGTAACTGTCTTGCCTTGGTCTCACGTTGATTCCATAGGGTGTTTTTTTTCCCCTCATTGCTTTTAACAGTAAGGTCACAATGTGGTCAGTGTTTATGTTTGTTGTCTTCCTGTGAGTAATCTGTGTCAGGCCATAACCCAAGCATGACACAGGAGTACAGTAAGTCTGAACTGACACTGAAGCTTTCCAGACTGCTGCAGTAAACTACCGTGAAAAGTGTTTCAAACAATATTTGAAAATACTATGTGGTTGTGAACCTTGACTATTACGCACTGCTACCAAGAAGGGCTGTCCTTTGCATACTCCATCAACCCCTGAGAAGAAGTCTGACCTACACATAAACATCCTCTCTTCTTTTTAATGTCCCAAAGCAGCAGAGGAGTGCTGAAGGACTATTCAAGTGTGGCCTGGCTTGCAGGGCTCACTTCTTGCCTCACACCACAAGACTACCAAAATTATTTTTACACTAAAAAACCTGCTCTGCTTAAACAACACGAGCCTGTTCCCTGAACTTCATGCCATTTGGGGAAAAAAAAAAAACGAACCATTGTTCTTTTCTCACTCTAATTTCAGCCACCTGAAATTGCCATCCTCTCACATCAAATCCCAGGGTGAGGGGGCCTCTGTGCCCACTGTGACAGACTGCCTTGCTCAGAACAGAGGGAATCCCCCTGTCTCCAGGGGAAAATGAGGTGCACAGCTATGGTGTGCACAGCCTATGTATCTGACCACAGATCCATAGATTGCCTGTCACTACTGCTGAGGCCCTGGGCAATATGGTATTTAACTAGACTACTTGTGGGTTTCCACTGGATACTGGAGAAGAATGCATGTCCCATTCATGGATCTATCAGAGCTAGACATTTTGTACTTCTTAGATATGGCAATTCTGGACACCTCACACAGTGACAAAACCTGAGCTGGATCTTGGTCATCTGCAAGAAAAAAAAATGGCAACAACAGACTTTACCAATGCTGAATTATTCCCCTAGAGCCCAATGTAACCAGATCCAAGAACTGATTCCTACCCATCACAGGGCTAAACTCCTGAAGAAGACCTAGGAGAATTTCAGGTCTAGTGCTCTGGACCCATAACAGCAGATCCTTGCACACACCCCTAGGGACTTCATCCGCCAACCAGGCCAAAGAACAGTATGGATACAGCTCAGTGCTCCATTAATAATTTAATTGTATAAATTACACCCCATCTATGGCACATGCCAGAATCTCTGCCTGGATTATTCCCTAGGACTCCACTCCAGCCAGATAGTACTCTGGGATGCACTGAAATACCTTAGCCAGTCTCACGGACTTCACCTTTAAAGATCTAAACCAGATCATGCCTTGTCACAACGGTTTCATGGAGCTGAGACAGCAAAACCACTGTTTTTATCTTTGTCAAATTAGATTTGGGATTTTCTGGAGCAGGAGAGACCCCTTCAGTAAAATAAAGCTTAATTGGGAAAAAATATTTCATGCTACACCTAGATGGTAAGAAGAGTACTGACATACACTGAGGGTATGTTGTGGGGAAAACAGCCTGAAAGCAGGAGATGCATACTGAAATTTTCCCCCTCCTTTTCTGTCAGGATCAGAATATGGGAAGATCAGCAGTTTCAACTCCCACTCACTTACCTGCTGTGACAGGAGGCAAGCCAACAGATGTTGCCAACTCAAAGCACTCAACAATCATTAGTCAGGCTAAAAAACTCACAGCAATGGCTTTAAAAGCAGTCTTTTTAAAAACAATAGATGTGGTCTTCTTTTGTTCTGCCTTTCTAACTTTTAAACCCTTACAATCAGGTTTTATATCTCTTCCTCATAACCATGAGGGACAGGAATTCTGGATTGCATTCTATTTTTTCAGTGGAAGCTAAAAACCTGACATCATTCATTCATTCAAGTTACTGAAGCTTTAAAAAAAAAAAGTCAGCCTGCATTAGAGTGGTGAATGCTGCCATCTCTAGCTGCCATATTTCAGAACAGTTTCCATATACTGTGCATTGGGTTAGAAACTTTATTTCCTAATGTCAAAGAGGGGATGACTATAAACTCAGAACCTGTATTGTTCTGCTTCTGCTGCTTTTAAAAAGCATAACACAAAAAGCTGGGCAAACCAGACTGACTAGATATGTGATGGGCAAAATTAGAAACAAAAGCACAGCAAGACACTGATGATAGTCCTGATTAAGGTGAAGATCAGGAAGTTCTACATTTGCCTTTCATCTCTAACTGCTTCAAAATCTAATAAATATTGTCATAATTTGGAGGCTCTCTGGATGAAAAAACAAGTAGGACAGTCTGAGTCAGGCCCTCACAAATGAGCAGGAGTTAAGTGTATTTATTTATCTTCTATATTCGGCCCAAAAAGGGAAAAAAAACCCACAAGTGGAACCACTGTCACTTACATTTTATACATTTACAAGGAGGTGAATGGACAGGGATAATGAACAGCTCAGAATTCCACCCAGAGCAAAAAGCTTTTCCTGTCTTTGCCTAGACTATACCTATGCTATATGCAGTAGTCTACTGGTCGCTGCCCTTCCACCTCCACAATTGCTAAGTGCACACAAAACCATTTCTTACAAGACATTCACAGCCACTCCATTAGTAAAAATTGCCTTTTTGTCGAAGAGCATCTGCATTCAGGACCAATTACACAGAATCAGGAGCTATGGAGGATAAGAGAGGAAAATCACTTAATATAGCTCTTCAAATTCAAATGGGCAATGAGAACAATCATAGTAGGTAAATGCTCCAGCTGTGTTTAAAAAAAAAAAAAAAAAAAAAAAACACAAAACACAGAAAGAAATTATACGGCAATCCTGGGGGAGAGGAAACATAATTTACAAAGAAAAAGGGTTCAGTTTTAGAGCCAGGAGGACAGCAGCACTGAAAATGAACACCTTGACACGGATTCATCCTTCTTTAAGTCCTGCCAATTCATATCTTCATTCAAATTATAAAGGACACCCATGTAGTCTCAGAGGACACGGAGTAAGAAAAAGATATATCCCAAAGGGAAGTCACATACTTTTGCAGGGGGTGGAAGGGCTTACCCTTAGTAAACCATTTCTCAGAAGGAATGCTGTGAAGGTGAGTACACCCTTCCTAGACCACGCAAAACCACCTGGTTACTTCATACTGAGTCACAGAAGAAATACAAAAAGGAATAAACCTTTTTTGAAACACTCCATTAATAAAAAGCACTAGTTAGAAACCGTATTTAAATTAAACTTATAGGCTAACAAAGAACAACAGCAACAGCACTACATATACATGAAACAACAAATCTTTCCCCATGGATCCTGTGGCTTTCCTAACGAGATAAACAAATTCAACCACATATAACAAGGGAAACGAAGCTCACCAGAGACAAGAAAAAAGACTGTCCAGAGAAGGAAAAAATGGCATTTGAGCACATAGCACAAAGCAGGTAACTTGCCACAAAAATCCTGTTGTGTTTAATTTATAGTTGAGTCCACATTTGCCATACAGTACCAGTGAATAAGGGACGGGGGTTTCAACTACATTTGCATCAAACATGCTAGCTATTTGTCAGGAAACATCAAAAAACATCAAATACACTCAACTTACAGAATCAAATTTCCATCCCATGAAAACTGAAATTACAGTACATAGCAATAAGTTGCTTCTTAAGCACTTTAAGTAATGCAGTTTGATTTTCCACTCATTAGTGTCCTATGATTTACTAGGAGTTTTTCCCCACAGAATCCTTTCTTCCGCTTGAGGGTTCTCGCCCATCTCTAGTAAGATGGAAGTTCATGTTGCAACCCTTCCCGCCGTCAAGGAAGTTATAGGTGTTTTTCCTACTCACCTAAAAACAGTTTCAGAACTCACCAGAGTTCAGTTATTGTGACCGCTACCTATCTGTTAAACTGGAACAAAACTGGCCAGTTAAAAAAAAAATGATAAAGAAACATAGACTATAGGCAGAGAGACAAACATGTTCATACACTGTAAGGGACTTAAAAAGAAAATGGTCTGTTACAAAAGACTGCAACTACCTGTTACAAAGGCCCTGGTAAGGGATGAAAGGCAGTTGTCTGCTGAAATGGTTTGTCTCAAACATCTTGGTTGTGAAAGACTGCAATTATATCCATTGCTGGTAAGAAGTGAGGAATGCAAAGGCCTTGCTCCCCTTGCTAAGTAGCAAATCTTGCTTTTTTCTCTTGCTAAAGAAGGACTTACAGCCTTACACCCTACAACAAAGTAGCAAATCTTGCTCCTTTCCCTTGCTCTCCCTCACCTCTAAGGCATCAACAAGGAAAGTTTAGACAAAATTCCCATTCAAATTAAGAAGACACCCCTCTCCACTTCCTATGGTAATTAAGGAGACACCTCTATTGTTTCCTATGCTAACTGAAGAAAGTTAGGTGGAGACCTGAGAACTTTTGTTTATAAAAGGTGAATAAACAAAGGGAAGGTTGCACACCCACCACCAGAGGACCACCCCAGACATTGATCACCGCTGGATCCTGGGTGGTGAAAATTCTTTCTGAAAACTTTTCTTTTTCTCTCCTCTCCTTTTCCTTTCTCTTTTCTCTTCAAGCATCTCTTGATCTCTCCCTGTCTCTAACTATTTTCCTGGCACATAAGGGTAATACTATTACAAGTTTTTCTTTCTCTTTTCAGTATCAACAAGTAATTACGAATTTTTCTTTTTAGTGATAGTAAGTGATTTCAAGTTTTATTGGATAGTGCTGTTAGTGGGCATACTGTTGAAGTTTTGGTATTGTAGGTAATTGTGCTATCATTACACCGTTAATAGCTATCATATCATTGTAAGTTTTAGTGTTGTCAGTTGGCAGTAGTATTGTTGTGAGTTGTCTTTACACCAAGTCATTTATTTTTTGTAGTTCTGTTACATTTACACCCAACATTTCCATTTTCCCTAAAGTTAATATGCATTAAAGTTCTAAGCCAGTATTCGATTGTTTGGTGTAGCCTCACCTTAATTTGCCTCAAGGGGATCTGCAGAACCTCCGCGAACCCCATGCAGCCGCCTCCCCCCCCGCCCCAGGTGGTTTATAAGCTGGGTCGTGACATACACATACAAAAAATTTCCTTAGTACGTCAGGATAAAAATCTAAGCAACTAGTGGAAAAGAATAACAGAATTTTAAGAAGTACACATGACAAGGCATTTGGGATGACAAGTAGAAACCAGAAGGCCTGAGGACAAGTAAACACCATACAAAGTTGGCATCTGCATAAAACCACTGTACATTTACAGTTTCCTTTTCATTTCTCTTTCACCTTCCGTCAGCGTCCAGCTGAAAGGGATTTTCGTGAGTTCTCTGTCCCCCGTTGCCAAACTGTAGAGAAGGGTCTCAATGTCTGGAGAAGCAGATACAGAGAAGGTTTGGCCTGCTACAAAAACTTAGCCACAATAACTTTACAAAGTGACAGCAGAGGAAAGTGAGGGAGTGATCAGGCAAGGCAAAAGAAGCTAAGAAGCCACAACCAACACAGGCTCTCTAAACCAGGGATGCTGAGGACTGGGCAGCTCTGAGCCAGGGCTCCATCCTGCCCCTGACAGGCTGAGAAACCCTTCCTATCTTCCAAATACTCTAACTATTATACCATAAGCTGAGTAGCAGAAATGCTATTTTGAGAACATTTACTTACTTGTGCTAAAAATCTAACACTAACATTTCAGGTTTTACAAAAGGTAATTTCAGGTCACATTTAAAATTTAGAAGTTATAATAAAAGCATTTGCAGCATGCAGTATTAAAAATGCCAAGAATAAAATTAGCTTTTTATTTACATCTGTCATATCACTGTGGTATGCACCATCATGTCCTAGGGATGCTTCAGCACTCTCACACAACTGCTGCTGAACATTATGAGAAACCACCACAACATTCCAGTCTATGTACTTTGTCCCACTGGGGAAAAATTAAAATATAGTTGCTCTGGTTCTAACTCACATCAGATTTCACTCCTTCTGTAAATGAGCAAACAAAACTGTATCAATCTTGGCTGTTACATCAGTCAGCAGCTTAGACATTTCACAAGGGCCTCATACTTACAAATTAAAGCAAAAGAAGCATATAAACTATGTGTCAACTCTGCTATCAAGAGAGCTAATTCAAGTTTTTCTGGTTTGGGGAGGTATTTTTGTATTTCCTAACATAAATAAACAAGACAGAAGAAAACTCCAAAGTGTCCAAGTTTTGGTTGGGCTCTTATGACACTAGGCTGCACCCATGGATGCTCAGCCCTCTACTTCGGTCAATCCTGAGTGTCTATAGGAAACGTTGTTTGTAATTATCCCCTTCCAACTTGAATGATGAAAGTGAACATTTTGCAAATGACACCTCAGCCAATCTGCCCCATCTGCATGAGACAGCAAATGATTTCACTCTTTAGGCATTCAAAATAAAATGCACATGCGGCAAATTCCAAGCTGGCAGGAAAATCCAGTCATTAAAAAAGTGATTTGTTTTCTGCATTTGCAAACACAAAGGCTCCATTTATTTCCATTGCCATAAAGAAAATAAACTGTTATGTTTTTTTAAACAATCATAGCCAGCACATTTTGGAAATCTTTTCATTTCAAAAATACTAACTAGCAAATTAGAGTTTAAATAGCTTTTCTAAAGCGGTACCATTTTAGATACAGTTTTCTGATTGATGGCATTGCTTTGCCCCTGTGGGAAAAGGTCTTACTGTCTTATGTATATACTGTAGTCATGCCTGTTTGTTGCTGGAGTCACTAAAGAATGACCCTAAACTATTGGAATTTTAAATAAAATTACAGTCAATAACAAGAAGATGTATTTTACATTATGGGATCCTGGGAAAAAAAAACCTACATTTCTTTTAAAATTAGAAATTTATGGTCTTGATCCTTCTGTCTTTCCCTCTTTCTCTTCATAATGGGGGAAACAGAATAGCAAATAAAGAAAATAGCAAACATAACTGATATCCTAAGAAAGCATATAAATATGCTTAACTTTACACAGAATGAGTTGCTTAATTGAACTCACTGGGACTATTCCCAATGCAAAAATATAAGCATGAGTGTAATTCTTTACAGGAACAGGATATGTAAGGGTGATCTGTAATGAAAATAAAATTACTCTTTTTTTCAAATTTCTTAATCTGTATTTATTTTTGTGGCCATAGCAACATCTGGTGGACAAAGAGCAAAATATAAATCCCATGCACTTCCACCATACATTATAAATATACGTATTGTAAAATACAAACTGTTTTTACTCGCTTTTGTTTTTTAAAAGTTAACAAGAAAAAAACCAACAATTTAACCTAGATAATTCTTAATAACTTTAAAGTTATTACTTCTCTGATAAAATGCTTTATATTCTTAACCAAAAGTGGTCAAGGCATCTTTGTTTCATAACATACTAAAATACTACCTTTTTCTCTCCCATCTCACCTCTCATGCAAGTGCTTGTATACTTTGAAGTGCTGTTCATGCGGTATAAATGTATTCTGGCCTACTTTGACAAGAGTATATAAATACTGAACAAATGCTAAGGCTGAACAGTTAAGCAGTCCAAAAATAAGATCTATCACAAATAAGGTGGTAAAGTTAAAACAGAGTTAAGAAAACAATGAAGAACCCCTGCAGATTTGCTCTCCACAGAATCAAAGCCTAAAACGAACTCAAACCCCAAAATAACCGAAACACTGAAGGACAACTTAGCATGCAAGGGTAAAGCTGAGTGATCAGCATGTTGACAGGCACTCTTTTTGCTTCACTCATTTCCTCTGTGCTTTCTTCTAATTCCTACAAAATTGCTCTCTCATTTTTTATGTTCCCTTTACTAAAATCTGTCTTATAGGCTTATCTGTCTAGAACCAATAAAAAAAAGTATTTTAGGTTAAAATGAGAGTCAAATACAATTATCACTATATTTACTAAAATTGCATGATGCTGAGGTTAGCTTGAATTGATTTCAGGTGGGCTAGAGGCACAAGAATGTAGAACAAAATATGAATATATGTTGACTAAAATGTTTTAACAGTGAACAAGCCATTGTATCTACCACCAAAAACAAGGAAGCAAACTAAGGAACAACTATTCTACTGTTGGTTGTAAAATTCTAAGACAGTATCAAAAGGTTTTTAGAAGTTGGGCAATAATCTTAGAAACGTGAGAACAGAAAACTGTACTTGAGGGTGAGGTTGAAATCAACAGATGGATTTCTAGCAGTCTGGCTAGGTGTCTTGACCTTGTATCTGGAAATCTGGATCTTCTCTGGTCCTTGTCATACAGCAAGATGTGTGGGACCTTCACAACCTGATTGGATCAAGACTTTACAAACACAGTACTTCCCTGATTGCAGCTCCATGCAGAGATCAGAAGTGGTCAGCAAGCTGTCCATCATCGCCTGTAGCTTTCTGTACTGCCTGTTTTTTCAGCTTTTACTGGAAGAACTAATTGCAAGTTCCTGGGACTGGTAAGTCAATAAATCAATAAAGGCACATACTGTGTACTACAGCAACATGTCACTTCAAGTTATCCACTTCCCAAACACTGATCAAGGAGACAACTGTCTTTCACTGACAACCTGCAACAGACGAAGACACCAGCAGGAAAGTAGCATGCCAGAGACACAAAAATACCAGTATTCTGAATTTACATGCACCAGCAGCTTGATTCAAGTATTGCTTTTGCTGACAAGCCTGTGCATCCTCCCAACCACCTTCTCCCTAAAGCTCCAAAATGGGAGACTTGCCAAAAACTCCTGAAAGTCCATTACTGTTGCTTTCATTTTACAGGCCAGGTGTAACCACTCCAGCTTCACAGATAAAAATCTGGGGTTATTCATGTTAGGCATGTAGATAGAAATTGAAAGCATTTTGGTGAGAAGTGGCAAGGTCCTGAATCCAATCAAAGTGTCTGTGAAAGACACCTGCTGTCATCCACAAACTCCAGGGTCACTCACTGGCTCATTACATATGCAGCATTTTATCACCTGGCCATGACTTCAGTGATTTTAAAGGCCTTGACATAACCATGTATAAGACTCACTTCTTACTTGTAGAAAATATCTTTGAGGTCCTCTGAACTTGCAAGCATAGATAGGTAACAGAATCAGAAACCAAAATCAAGCAATACAATGCAAGCATCTCTGTACACGTAAGACAAGTTTTGATAGGGATCGTGCCTTTCGTTTGACCAGCTAATATAACCAGCAGATGAGCTTTCGTGCACAAACCCCCTTTCCATTAGTGTGAAGTAGAAACAAAAGACTAGCAGACTGAACACAAATTACAAATGACTGTTCTAATTGAGAGTCCAATCACACATGTACTAGTAAGGCCATTCCCCAGGGAAGCAGGAGTAGCAGTACCTGCCGAGAAGGTGGTAAGTTAACTGTGTGAGAGAAAGGTGGTTATACCCCTAGGGGAAAGCCTGAGGCAGATTTTACTCTGCAGAATACCAGGTAGACAGGAAAAACTATCATAAAGCTCATTTTATCCCTAGTTTGGTGCACTTGGTTGACTTACAAGCTCCATTCCCCAACTTGTCTTCACGGGCTTCGCTTGACACTTTTGCTCCTGCACAAGCCTGGCCCTCGTGTCACGCTGAGCTTGCCATCACCATCGCCACCGAGCCACACAGGCGAGGCCTCTGCCCTGGGCTAAGGGCACGGGTGCAAGGGCTCTGCTGCGAGGCCGTTAGATACGCTTTTAAATACACACATGCACCGGTCGCTACCACCCAGCGGCGAAGCAGCTGTAGGCTCTTTGCTCCTTGGCGCTGGGGTCTGCAGTGCTGCAAAGCGCTGGAGCAGTCAGTAGGGCCAAGCCAGACTCAGAAGGGGAAGATGCAGGGGGACATGCCCTTAAACGTAACTTTAAACCTTTCTTGTTTGATTTTCCCGCTCAAATTCTGTGTCCATAGCCCTCAACGTCAGAGGAGGGAATACGCAGCACCCACTGCAGCTCTGGCTCCCGCCCGCAGCGCATGCGCTCGCGCCCCACCGGCAGGCAGTGTGCGCATGCTCAGCACAGAGGAGAACGAGGACAGATGAAGATTGTCGCTCCGGCGCTTCCGTCCGTGCGGCTCGCGTGTAGCCGGCTGCGTCCTTCCGTGCTTGTGGTAGCCTGTCATGGCGGAGTATTCCTGCGTTAAGTCCACCAAGCTTGTCCTTAAAGGGGCGAAAGAGAAAAGGTGAGGAG
>NW_010133726.1:12920-21054 GCF_000699245.1 Pterocles gutturalis | reverse complement strand
TGCACTCTGGGTTACTAACATAGTTCTGTGATCTGTGCTGAAAGAATATTGCTGTTTGTATTTACTTGATAAGTAGCACAGAATGGTTCCTCCTAAGGGAAGTGTCTGTTTAAGGAGTATTTTGACTGCAGTAAAAACAACCAAATAAACATACAGAGCAGTCTGTTTGACTACTACATGTGAGTGGGAAATGGGCAGAGACTTAGTGCCTAAGCTGTCCAAGTGACCACGTTGACAGCTTTTTGGTGTACGTGCAGTATGGCTCCTGTCAGGTTAGAGTAGATCCAAAATCTACACGTGACTTTTAAAAAGAGCTTTATAAATCCTGTTGTAAAAAAGAAATAGAATCAACATTCCATTTAGGGTATACTTCTCCTTGAAACACCAAAATAGTACTAAGACTTACACTGAGACATAACTGTGGAAACAAACTGATCAATCGCTTTGGAGAATTAGATTAGAATAAAGTTGTAAAAGTCAAACCAACAGCATAAGTCATAGAGAGTGTTTTGAATTGTTGGAAGAAAGGATTTTAAAGTCAAAAGTCCTGATCTTCCAGTGGGATACAGAGACGTAGTGCACTGTCTCCTGTTAGTGGTAACAGAAAGATCAGATGGGATGATCAGAGCCGAAGCTGTTAGCTACAACAAACAGACTAATTTTCTTAAGTGTAATTTTCCATCTTCACGTGAAGGTCTAATAAGTGAAGACATTATGGTTCTGTGTGCTGAAAGACTAATTTTCTTAAGTGTAATTTTCCATTTTCACGTGAAGTTCTAATAAGTGAAGACATTATGTTTCTGTGTGCTACGTTAAAAGCTATGAACTAGTGGCGCCCTGCAAGACTATGTTGGGAAAAGAACAACATTTTAGAAGTTTTGATGCCAGAGTTTTCAACTCATGCCAAGGGAAACCAATACGTATATTTTTAACCAGCTTCTTAAAGTGACAGAGTAAGATATTGAGGCTGCATGCCTTTTGTTGTATGCTTTTAAAAGTAGGATATTATAAAAGTAATTATATTTGGCCTTTGCATTTCTTTTGAAAATTAATCCCTGTGGTTCTAAATGTATATTTAATTGCTGTACTTGATAAGTGCCTTGACACTACCATAGCAGATTATTTTGCTGCTCCTTGTTGCTTTTTCATGGCTAGAGAGGATGGCTAGAGTTGAAAATTAATCCCTGTGGTTCTAAATGTACTTGATAAGTGCCTTGGCACTACCATAGCGGATGATTTTGCTGCTCCTTGTTGCTTTTTCGTGGCTAGAGAGGATGGCTAGAGCGCTGCAGTCCTGTGTGGCCCCTGCGGGTGCGTTAGGGAGACACGAGCCTCCCTGTGATGTTGATGTCTCTCACAGTGGGGAAATTCAGCAAAATCATGCATCATTTTCTTTTTTTTGCAGTCCCCGATGATCTGCTCCTGGGGTAAGTATCAGCAAAATCATGCATCATTTTCTTTTTTTTTGCAGTCCCCGATGACGTGCTCCTGGGGTAAGTATTTTTTGCTTCAGTGCCTGTCCCAAGCATCCTGCTAAAGGGCAGCTGATAATCTGCTCTCGTCACAGTGCCGCAATGTTTTTCCCGTGTTTGACCAGCACATGTTTCTCATGCAGAGTTGCTGTGTGGTTTTGCTAGTAGTGGAAATTAAGGCCCAAAGAGGGAATCTCAAGGTTTTTTCCAGAGATAATGAAATTATCTCTGTATCGCTGAATCTCCTGTGATGACTTGTTCTAATTTGGGTGGATTAAACATGCAGAAACCCAGAATGTTTAACCTGAGCTCTGAGTCCACTGTCGGATCTGGGATGAGTTTTCTGTGAGAGTGGACTGTGTTTCAGAGTGATTCATGCCGCTGGAGCGCTGCATCTTCACTGCGTTCATATCACTGTGAGCACAGCAGCATCCTGAGATCCCTTCTTCTGTTTGAGTCATGGGCCTGCGTGATAGAAAGGGAAAAGTGAACATATCGTTCCTCTGCACAAGGGAATTGTTAACTTCAGGATGATCCTGAGAGTTTTCTTCTGTTTAGGAGAAGGCTCAGGTCGGCTTCATTGTCCTTGTGTTGATTGAAGCTTGTGAGTATGTCAGCCATTCCCAAGCAGTCTCCTAAGAGATCCGAGTTTCATAGCTTCTGCAGCCCTCACTAATCGGTGTTGAAGGTAGAGAAAAGGCACCATCACAGTAAGAAAGGCTTCTCAGATTCATCTTTAACTTTGTGTTCCTGCCTGCCTGTAATCTAGCCAGGAGAGGAGATCACCAGGAACGCTTCAGGCCTTAATATCTTTGAGTCCAAAGTTATCTAACATAACACTTGGGAAAGGTATGCCTTGGGAAGGGTGTGCATGCCGGCTCCCTCTTCTGGGACCACGATAGCCTTTAAAGCGTGGGATTGTATTTGACAAGTCTCATCACTTTTTGTTTCCATCTTGTCGTGAAAGAAAAGAGGAGGAAAGAAATTCCCTAGTTAAGTTTAGTAACAGCTGGGTGGTAACTCTTGGCAGTCAGATTTCCATCAATTCCCTATGACCAGCATCTCAGAAGTATTCTGATTTAATTTCTGAATCTCTTCCAAATCTCTAAAGTCCTTGCATTTCCTTTGGGCATTTCCCTTACTTATTTTCTGTTAGACTGATCAAATTATATACATGAAAAAAGAATTCCCCAAATTTGAAAGAGTTACTGAAACTCATTAAACTCAGCCCCCTTATAGTCCCAAACCTAATCATTAAGGAATGTGAGTGTTCCCCCACCCACCTCCTCAGTCCTCGGATGAAGCCAATCCTTGTTGCTTTGAGTTTGTGCAACTGAAGTCTTGGTCTTCCTGGAATAAGTCTGTCTGCTTGGCTTGTTATCAATGAGATTGACTCAGACGCGTAGGTCAGCCATGCTGCTGCGACGCCAGGGCTCTGCCTTGGCTCTTTGTGTCTTCACTGGAGTTGGAAACGTTCCTCTGCTTTCTTCTGCTCTGCTCATGGTTTGTGTTATCTTTTCATCACTGCTGATTTCCTTGTTGTTTACCCTCATAACTAATCTAGACTACACAGATTTTTCTCAGCAAATAAAAGTTAAACTCAGTTGCCCTTGAGCTCTTTGGAACACATTCCGAGCAGCTGGATATACAGGTCTAGAATAATTTTTAAGCCTATGAGCTATCTGAACAAAAGGCTAAAGGTACAGATGTCGTATTTTACATACAGCTGATCATGTACCCTTGTACATCAGCAGGAGATAAAATCCTCCTTCCAGGGATGCGCAGACAATGAGTATGTAGATGGAAATTCCTGTGCCTTCAGGACTCACAGCTCTTTATTTTTTCACTTGCTGGTGTGGAATTTTACAGCACCAAGCGCAGCAGCAGCCAGGCACCAGCGTGTGCCTCCGTGGAGCTGCCTCGCAGCATCGAGGCTGCGCAGCGAGTTGTGTCCAGGCTGTGTTCTGCAGGAAGCTAATGTGACCTGAGCAAATCTGGCTAACCTCGCCGTTACCCCATCTCAGGCACTCTCTGATCCATCAATGCTGTGCCGTAGCGCGTCCCTGTGTGGTGATGTGTCCTGCTTGGAAGGAAAGGAAAGGGAAAGGGCTTTTAGGGAGGGTGGAGTGACATAAGCCATGTGCTGTCCCCGGGGGTTTATCTGGAATAAATTTGCTGTCTCGGAGCCCTGCTGGTGGCTGGATTACAGACGTAAAACTGCTGCTATCTGGTGGCTCCATGTGTAGCGGAGTGTCTTAATTATTTCCCTGATATTCTTTAGCTTCCTATTGATGCAGTTTGGTGGGTAGAGAAAGGATGATTTGTGGCTCAGTTGTGACTGGGATAGAGGAGATGTAATCATCACAAACTGACTCATTCGTTCTCCAGGGCTTAAATCAGTTTCCCTGGGATGAGGAAGGATCCCTGCTGCTGCATTTCCTATTGCTCAAGGAGCTGTGTATCATCAGAGCTCTCTCCTTGCTCCGAGGCATGATGTGTGGCCACGACGAAGTGGGATTCCGGACCAACTGATCAATAATCTGATCAGGGCAACTCATCCAGGACAGCATGGATGCACAACTAGGGTGTCCCAGAGCACAAACCCCTCTTCCCCTTAGCACTAGCAGGTCTGCTTCCGTCTGCCCTTGTTTGCCTGCCCCCACTAACCTGTGACAGTTTCACAGTTTACTGCAACAAGGCTGCATGTGTGACACTGCCTGTTGCCTGTAACCTCTGTTGGATCCCCAGCACTGTGCATCCCCCAGGACTTTTCTCCTGCATCTTCTCTCTGCCAGCACGTCTCGCTTTTGCTGCCAGAGGTGCAGCTCCCCTGAAGAAGACCTAGTGTATTTAGGGTGCTAGGCAGGAGCAAAGTTTCCATCTTTAGAGTCTAGATTCAATGTTTGAGAAATTGATTAAGTGCCAGTGCTCTGTCTACATGGAGTTTGTCTTGGAAGAACTACGGGAATGCTCACAAAATTCAGATCACTGTACAGCCAGCCTGTGCCTCCTGCTTCCCCTCCGCTCCCTTTGCAATAACAGGTGATCTGTAAAGGGACCGTCCAGCCAGAAGCGCTGCTCAGAGATAACTCCTCACCTGCATGGCTAACACTGTGTCACAGTCATAGAGACTGACTAAAACCATCTCACTTCTGTGTCTCTGATGCACTTTGTCTCATTTTAGTTCAGGACAGGAACCACTTCATATCCTGTTTGTGCAGCAGGCAGCCAGAATAGTGTTTGTGTCACAGTGCTGAAGAAGAAACACTTCAGCTGTAATGTCCTGTGTAAGAAAAGTCTTTAAAATGCCTTGTAATTAAATGCAAGTGGGACTTTGCAAAGAGATGTAAGACTGTTTGGGAGCAGCTTGGAAATTTGGAAATTCTCTTAAGAATATAAAAAATTGGGTAGACTCTGAATTGCTGGCAGAATGGAAGCTGTCCTTAAGGACTGAGCCCTGCCTGCCTTCCAGGAGAGCGGCTGTCAGCTGGGATTGTCTCAGGGGGACAGGGCAGGGACTGATGGTCACTTGGTGAAACCAGCAAAGCTGACAGTGACAAAGGCACTTCATTGCTTGGCAGCGTAATTAATGGAGCTGTAATGGTGGGATTTTGAGATGCAACGGGAACCTTTGGCTGCAGATGTTCTGGACCCCAAAGGGCTAAATCCCATGGGTTCAGGCTGCGGCAAGGGGTTTCTTTTTGTGGTGTGACCTAACTAGAGACACGGTCCCTTTCAGGCTGAAGTTCATATTTGGCCCCTCTGCTGTCCCAGCTTTGGATTTGGTGGATCGGCGTTCTGTCACCCGAGTCACGTCCCCCAGCGGAAGGACTGCATACCAGGTACACACTGGTTTTTTCCTTTTCGGTCTTACTTTCTGATGGTTTCCAGTTGACATGTGAGCCAAGGTTTTCCTAACTTGCAGAACACAGAAGGGTACTTGGATAAGCACAGAGAGAATATCAGTGTTTTACAGACTCCTGAAGTGGTACTGGAGAGCAGCAGCCACAGACTGGAATTAGGACAGCACAGTACACTGCTGTTTTCTTCATGGCTCCCAGCCAGGCAGAGACTATTTCTTACGTGTTTGTGGGTATCACGGTCAGAAGGAAGTTTTCCAATGATTGCTAATTTTGCTTTATTACTTCCATCCTGTCCACCAAAGGCAGTTCTTCCTCTTGACAAAC
Source organism: Pterocles gutturalis (assembly GCF_000699245.1). NCBI lineage: Eukaryota > Metazoa > Chordata > Aves > Pterocliformes > Pteroclidae > Pterocles > Pterocles gutturalis. Next base: position 15,395 of record NW_010133726.1, on the reverse strand, counting down.
CATACGCAATGGAGTGTTATCTGCCATCACTGCATTTCTTTCCCTGTTACACTCATACATCCGCAGTGTCCTGAACACTCTTGACCTCTACTTGGCGATAGCATCCTTGCTGCCTGGGAGGAAGCAGTGCAGGCCAAATCTGTGGGTTTCTTTCTAGCTCACTGTAGCCAAGTCTGTGAATCACAGAAACATCTTCATTAAATGGCATTTTAGGGAGAAGAGCTCACCTTAAGCCTCAAGATCAAACTCCTCATACAGCACAGGATCAGAGAGGGAGCTGAGGCTTGTTAGGTGAAGAGAGGAGCCACTGGCACTTCTTTATGACTTTTCTGTTGTAACAGCCAAGAGGAACACTTTCAAATATCCTCCCTGAAAAGGGACTTCTGTCCTTCACTGGAGGTGCTGAGATGCTTTGGGTCATCCTGGGTAAGAGAAGAGCTGTGAGGCCAGGCCTGGGCAATGGCACAAATGTTTTTCACGTGTTCAAGAGCTTGCATTGCTTGATTTGCATGTGGAGACTTTATCGCTTCTGGGGCCTTGGTGAGCACATCGTCCCCTCCAGAGAGGCATGATTCATAAACATACAGGGCTCAGGAACACAGCATTTGATTTGAGTTGAGTGCTTGCCTGTGGATATTTGGTAAAGCCTAAGAAGCACTGCTTCCAGGACCCTTAGACCATGGCTGCCTCAGTAATTGAATGCTTAAAGGCTTTTCCTTTTTTGCTGTTACTCAACTGAACATGCCACTGGGCAGAGAATGGTCACATTCTCCTTGCAGAGCCTTGTCGGGCCATGCAGGGTAAAGCGGAGCTTTGCAGGCTGGGATGCAGAGTCTTCACTTAGCACCCTTTTGTGTGAAGGATGAGGGGGACTGCTCAGAGCCTCTGCTCTTCCCAGAGAGCCTAAACGCGTGCTCACGTGCTCACAGGTTTTCTGCACCATGGCAGAGTTACGTGCATCTTAAGAGGGCTAATATTCCTCTCTTAGATGCAGGAGGTCTCCTGAGACACGGAGTAGATCAGAGAAGGACGGTGAGAGGGCTGTGATGGGCTGGGTGCTGCCCTGTGACCCTGGTCTGCTCTGGGCAGGGTCATTGCTTCAAACTGCGTGTGCTGCAGCAAGGCAGGCACCCCTCCCCGCTGCCCAGCCCTCTCCCCACTGACGTGAGGGGCCAAAAATCCCTGCTGGAGGCAGTCCTGCAGCCACCGCATGGGAGCTGATTGATTAATATCTGCTGATGGCCCCAACAGTTGGTTCCACTGGTGTACGCTGAACAAGGGCAAGTGTCAGAACTGCTCTGCTTCCCGTGGGGAAGGAATCCCGGGACAGGGAGGTCAGGGCTGGTCACCAGGAGTTAATCAGGACAAGCCCAGCCTTTGGCACACTTGAGCTGATGGGTATGACCCCCCAGGGTCCCTGCTGTGTCCCCCAGCTGAGGGCAGTTGGCAGGCAGCCGTCCCTGCCTGCAGGTGCCTGGGTGCTCCCCAGCAGCATTCCTCCACAGTGACTGCTGGTTAAGGCTGTGCTGATGAGTTCATTAACAGAGGAATCTGAAGAGATATTTTCTCTGCGGGTGTGAGGCTGGTCCCGTTGTGAAATTCTTCCTCAGCACAGCTGTCTGAGACCAGAAACAAAGAGCAGAGCCTCCCCTGAGGCTGCTGGCTGGAGCAGTGATAGGAACACAATCTGGAGCTGTAGAAACCAAAACACTGAGTGAGAAACTGCGCTTAGGAGTAGCTGGGTAGCATCACTGGCCCTTCATGTGTGTGTGGTGTAGACAGGTATCCCAGCTGTGTGCGCTTGTCCCTCCGCAGAGAAGCAGGCCGGCTGCGGTGGGGATTCGGGGGGGGGCATCTGTGCCTGCCTGCACACGTGCACAGTCATCCCTTTCACTTCTTCCCCAGAAATTGGCTCTGCCGTTTGCACCCAGATGTGGTTGGGCTGGAATGGGAGGTGCTGCTTTCACTTGCAGCTGGATCTGGAGAACTGTTCTCATTGAGTCCATGAGGCTGGTCCTGTTGTGAAACTCCGTTGGGTCATCGTAGCCAAATCGGAGATGTTGGTACTTCCCAGGCTAAAATGCTGTTGGCATTCCGTATCGCCCAGCACATCGTAGGTACTGCTTCAGGGGAAAATGGCTCTGCTCAGACAGGCCCTAGGACTGCAGCCTGTCATGTAGGCAGCTCTTGCCCTCCGGAGCTGAGATGGGAGAAGGAAGAGCCCTCAGTCAAGTGAAAGCCATGATTTCTCTTTTAAGGCATGGGCATTAGTGCCCTTGCTACTTAATAGAGGAGTAGCACCGATGGGGTATTTGAGGGGTGATGTTACCTCAGAGTTGGTAATCATCCCAGAAGAGCTTGTATAATGCCTGCCTACGCTGCAGACTAAAGCCAGCTCTTGTGACTCCAGGTCAGGGATAAAGAAGTCTCACCTGCTGCAGAGATGGTGGATGCTGGCTGATGGTGGCGCTGTGC
>NW_010133726.1:10730-12882 GCF_000699245.1 Pterocles gutturalis | reverse complement strand
GCTGTGCTGGAGCTGCAGAAATGCTGTGAGCTGTGGGAGCGAAGCCAGTTTGCAGGGGGAGAGGCAGTGCTTTAGCCCTCCTGCCAACTGTCACTTGCGCTGCTCACATCCTGCACTTTTATTGGATTCTTCTTTTTTATGTCTTTTCTAATTAATTTCCTAGAACTGTGTGGCAGCCTGCCCCACTGTGAAGGATTTGAGCATCAGGTCCTGGCACAGACGGTGGAGCTGCCTAGCTGTATGCTGGTGGCAGCAGGAGCTGGCCCTCCTGCGTCCCCACGCACTGGCAGGGACACCACCACCAAGGTGATTTTTCCTTGCTGCGCAGCCGGCAAGCCCCTGGAGATGAGGGCAGCGGAAGGAAATCTCACAGCATCTCGGGGCCAAGAAAGCACCCCAGTGCAGCTGGACAGAAACAGAGGCACCTTTTTCTCTTGGTCTTTGGATTTTAGGTTCTGCCTTATTAGGCAGAAGCTGCATTCTTGCCATCTAGGTCAGGACAGGGGAACGCTAAACTCAGCCCCACTCTGGCAGTGTCTGTGTCTGCCCCCCCTCCTCAAAGGAAAACACTGCTGAAGGAAAGGCACCATCAGAATACTTCATCTTGGAAAAAACAATCAAAGGGGCTAGAGAAAAACAAACTTATCACAAGTGAAACAAACTCAGCCTGGAGTATAAAGAGGGCCCAGGGTAAAGGCCAGACTGAAAAAAGAATGGTTTACCCTGAAATGGGAATGTGAGTCTTGTGTCCTGAATCTGCCGGGAGTAAGGGGATTATGAGGCACAGGCGCTTCTGTGGGAGAGCTCAGGCTCGTGGGTGTTACCTGTTGGGCAGGGGGTGCAGAGGGGGATCAGGGAGACAGGGGAGCAAGTGCAGCTCTGGACCGGGAGGGACGTGGGAGTGCCTGGGGTGTCCTGGAAGGGAGCAGCACTCCGCAGAGCTCTGCTGACTTCTTACTTTTTTGTGTTATCTTTGGACGTAGGTGTCTGTGTGCCACAAACGCCAACCAGAATCTACAGCCTGGTAGGGGAGAGAATTGCAGTGTGCCGTCAGAGCCCGGGGCTGGTGCGCAGAGGAGGGCACTGCTGGGGGTTACACCCCTGTAAATCCCCACCCTTCTCTGGGATAGCCAGGAAGCCTCAGTGCCAGCTGTCGAGAACACAGAGCTGACACTAGGTGCTTGCTCTTGCTGGGGCAGATATGAGACACATCATGGCAGATACTCTGTGGTAACTGTGTTTTGCCCGTGGGGTGTGCTCAGTTTAGGCCCCAGGGCATTAGTAAAGTCCATGCCATTGAGCACAGGTTTCTGCTTAAAGTTTGCACATTAGTAAAGTCCATGCCATTGAGCACAGATTTCTGCTTAAAGTTCGCGAGTGTGCTCTGCTCCTGCAGACCCCTCCCTTGCAACAGCAGGAGGGCAGATCGCTTGGCTCTTAAACTAGCTTTCTAAAAGCTATTTTCCAGTCTTGAAGAAATCAAAAGAGAAATAATCCGTAGGCTGGCTTTTCTATACCATGCAGTCAGCTCCAGCAGCTCACAGTTTGCCTGTCAGCTTCTCCATGCTGGAAGCAAATGCTTCCCTCGCCTGGCTGCCTGCAGCCCTGCCCATGGGCAGGGGGAATAAGCCTCAGCACCAGCCGTGCAGAGGAGCAGCATGTGGGAAAAGGAGGCAGTGCTGTTCCCAAACCAGATATGGAGCAGGGAGGCTTCTTCTCTGGAGACTTCAACTTTGTTTATTCAGACCAAACTGGATTCCAATAGCTGCAGCTGGTTTTGGGAGCAGAACAGCAAGAGCCTTTGCAGCCTCCAGCCCCTGGAGCTGGTCAGGAAAGGCCTCTCTGCGAGGTCTCGCTGCTGCTTGCCTTCCATCCCCGAGCCAGTGGGGGCTCTGGATTCACAAACGGGCTCTCTGTGGCAAGAGAGTCCTCGTCACCTTCAACTATCCTGTGTCTGCCTGTGCTGGGGAAGGGAGCTCGCTGGAGGAGCTGGCAGCTGGCCGTGCTGCGGCTTTGGGAGCTCGGGGGGGGGACTCCGTGCCACTGCCCTTTTCCTGGTCTCTGGGCAGCAGACAAGTCTCTGGAGCCGAGGTCTGCTGCAAGCATGGGTGTACGTGCAGGAGTGCTTCCGCGCCTGTAGAGAGAGAAGCGT
>NW_010133726.1:9006-10699 GCF_000699245.1 Pterocles gutturalis | reverse complement strand
ACGGTGAGGAGCTTCAAGCTTCGATGGGTCACCGCAGTGTTTGGGGACGCTTTTGTGTTGTGGCACCTGCTCGCCATTGCATGCTGTGAGTCGTTGCAGAGGGGACCTCAGGCCAGATACAGGCTAAGAGTTAGAGAAATTAAAAGTGAGTGCTGTCTCTGACTCCTGCTTTCTCCGACTGCCTTTGTTTCAGGTCCTTGGGAGCTCGGGCAAACTCTACACCTGCTACAGTTCCTGCCACTTCTGCACATGTCCCGCTTTTGGTTTTACTGTATTGCAGAAGAGCGAGAGTCTTCTGGTAAGTTGTCTGCCTTTGCTTGGGGCTGGGGCAGGGAGCGGGGCAGAAGGCTGTGCTCTGCTCCTTGAACCTGAGCAGCCTGAAGTTTCCCAGGGAGCAAGCGCAGGAGCGTGGAGTTGGCCACGCAGGCTGTGCCTGACCCACCGCCTAGTCTGGGAGTCCCAGTGTTTGGGTGGAGCTAGGCCATACAAGAGCCAGGGAGGGCTTTTGTTCTTAATTACACTGTTCTGACTTTCAAGAGGTGAATAATAATCCCTGGTCTCTCAGACCGAGGGCTGCTGCCGCTAATGGCACTGCCACACGGAGTCGGGCTGGTGCCAGTGAGGAAGGTCACCTGGTGCCAGTGAGGAAGGGCTCAGGGGAACCAACTGGTTTGCAGCTGTGGGGAGGGCAGCAGGAGCCAGTAACACTTTGCTGTGTGTCAGATCCCTGAATTGCATTATTCTGATGGTGGAACCCACCTGGGGCAGCTGGAGCGCCAGCCTGTGCCAGGGCTTGGCGTGCCAAGAGGGAACGATGTTCCTGTGAGGGATGAGCGCTTGATTAGACCTATTCTGGCCAGGATGGACTTTTGTGGCTTCCAGATAGAGCATGACATTCCTGCCTTGCTCCTGCTGTTCACTTGGCTGTGCTCTTATTTGCAGTGCAAACATATACTTGCTGTCTACCTCAGTCAGGCCATGGGAGCCTACCAGGAGCTCACTGTCTCTGAGGAGCAGCTCACAAGCATCTTACTGGCTGAGGAAGAGGATGAAGGATGAAGGATTTGGATCACATGTGGACCTGCTTTCTGTGTACCCTCCCAGCTTTGTGGCTGGCATTTTTTTGTACCCACAAGGCTGTCAAATGCTCAATATGGCTGGTAGGTTTCTTCCTGTGCTGCAGCCAAGTGTGGCATTAATTGGCAGCCTTGTACGGATGGATTAATTAATAAATATTAAGAAGCCTATGTTGACTTCAGTTTCATTTATTTAGGTTATTGTTGGGATTACTGAAGATGTTTGAACTAATCAGTAGATTGTGTGCTTGTGATGTGGGGATGCAAGCAGCCCAGCAGGTCTCTCAGTGATCTGTTAAGCCTCGTTAACTCTGCTTGTGCTTTGACTAACCCCGCCGCCCTCCCCGTGCCGGCATGGCTTTGTGGAGTTGGCTTTTGACAGAGCGATGCTGCAGCAGCTCTTTGCAGCTGGCTGCTCAGGACAATTTCTGATTCATCACTGGCAAACCCGTACCAGGGACTTGGGGAGGGACCCCTCAGCGCCTCGAGACAGGTCAGTGCTGCGTGGAGCTGCCTTCTGCTGTGCTTCCTGCAACAGGGGCCTTTGGCAGCTGGGCTTTTAACTTGACCCGTTTCAGGCAAGTCGTGTTGGCAGGCAAGGCAACGGTTTCTGCAGC
>NW_010133726.1:1126-8946 GCF_000699245.1 Pterocles gutturalis | reverse complement strand
GCCCCCCCCCCCAGCCGTGAGCTGGGAACCAGCTCCGATCAGCCCTGACTCCCTGCCCATCCTCCTGGAGAGCAGCGCAGCCTCGTGTGACACCCCGTGTGAACACAGCACCGCAAGGAATAACGGGGCACAGGCTGAGCCAGGTTGTGTAGGTGGTAAATGAAGCATTCTGTATGTAAATAACAGTTACTGCAAATACAAAATCTGAGCAACACGAGGAAACACACCCATCCTACGTACATCAGAGCAGTGCTGAGTGAGAGCTGGAGAACTACAGCTGCACTCGCTGCACAAAGTGCCTCTGACATTTTCACTTCACATTTTTATAGAAACCTTCAGAGCTTTTTTTTCGGGGGGGGGGGGGGGGGGGGGGGGAGGGGCAGGAGGTGCCTTGTTTTTGTGAAATGATTTTGGCTCAGATCCCCAAAGGCACTTAATGTGCCTAATGGCCACAGTGACCCGGGCCATAGTTGATAATGGATAAAGACCCGATGGCACAGCCATGCTGGGGATGCACCACATCTCTCTGCAGGAATTCTGGCTCATACAAGGCGCAAGAAAGGGAGCGGTTGTGGATGCTGAGCTGCAGTGCAAGCTGTGAGTGTTCTGGGAGCAGCTCTCTCTGTATGGCAGCGCTGGGTGTTTCGGTCTGCTTGTGCTGTCCACAGCTTGGTTCATTTTCAGCCAGCAGGAAGGGAGAGATTACTTTCTTGGTTGTAAGGACAAACGTGGCTTGCAACCACTTTGCACCACTGCCAGACCTGCAGGTGAAACCCTGTTCATTTCCAGCCATGGGTAACAGGAGGAATACAGCCAAGGATCACACAGAAGGGAAGGAATGAGAGGAAGAGTCCAACCCTGCCCAAATGGCAGGAGGTGGCTACACGTGTTAGCTGGACCACAACCAAGGCAGATGCAGCAAAGCTGAATGGGGCTGTTAAGGGAGAGACATTTGGGACGGTAACTTTAACTATTCAGATTCTTCTTGGAAATGCCAGTATCCGAGATACCAACCTGTAGCTAAATTCGGCTCTTGAATGAACGCATACAAACCCATTCAGAGCTCACTGGTGGTTACCAAGGTCTGGGGCTGGCTGATTTGACACAGTATGTGTATATGCCAGAGGAATGAAACTCGTGGGGTCTTACAGTACCCCCCTTTTAGTGCAATGGAGTTAAAGAAATAGAAATCTGATTTCTACATGATTCAAGTACAATTTATCAGGGACAAACCGCTCCAGGCATCACAGCCTGTCTGCTGCAGCTGCTCTTCAGGAGCTGGCTCTGTTTAAACGTCCTTCCCTGCCGCCCGGCTCTAAAAAGCTGCTCCCTGCTCCCATCTCTGCCTCCCCGCAGAGGTTACCGCCGAAACCCACAGTTCACACATCCCCGCCCTCCATCAGCCCACTGGTGGCACGGTGACGCTGCTGGCATCGAGTGCTTCAGAGAGAGACGGGCGCATTTCACCACGCAGGGACCGTCAGGCCAGACTCCACGGGGTGACGGCAGGGCTGAGCTAGCACAGAACAGCCGGGTCTCTGCCACGGTTGGCTTTTGGGCACAAAGCAGGGAGACTGGTGTTTTTCTGCCTCCCCTCCCCTCCCTGTTCCTCTTGGTTGTGGAATGACACTGCCCTGCAAAATAAAAGACATGCCAGCAACACGGGTTCATTTACAGCAGCGCACGTGCCGTCATTCAGCCTGGAGAAGTGGAGCTCATACTTCAGAAATTCCTGCACTGTTCATAGAATCACAGTCACAGGATGGTTTGGGTTGGAAGGGACCTCAGAGATCACCGAGTGCCAACCCCCTGCCATGGGCAGGGACACCTCCCACTAGCCCAGCTCTCCCTACCGGTGCCTAGGTTTGCACATCACGGTTACACATTAAATCGGGTGCAGTCATTACCGAGCTGTGGGTGCAGAGAGTCATTAACTTGCAGGACAAATTAAGACTGGCTGCTGCTGAGCTGCTCTGTCCTTGCAAAGGGCTGCGGGGGCCAGGCTGGGCGACCTGCCCCGGATCTTCTGCCCCAGAGAGCTCGGCCAAAATCAGTCACAAGTCAAGGCATCCCAGCTTCTCAAGCAAGTCAGCTCCCTTCCAGTCTCTTTTGCTACTGATGCAGGTCATGATTTAAAAAAAAAAATAAATAAAAAAATAAAAATCACTATTAGAAAAAAACCAACAGAACACTCACAGCTTCTGGGAGTTGCTGGGCTGCACAGGAGCCCCAGCAAGACCCAGCCTTAGGAATGAGGCGAGCTGCAGCATCCAGCTGTCAGAGCTAAAACCTGCGCTTCTGGAAGCACTGCGAAGCTGGCAGGCTTTGAGCAAATATCCATCTGTAGAGACGATGACACCAGGTGAGTGTTTGCACAAACCTCGGCAACTCTGCATCCAGCCAGCTGAGCCCACTGGGCGTTTCTGCCTCATTTCAGCATCTGGAAACAGATCTGAAATCAAACCTGAAGCATTGGTCTGCACAGTCCTGGAGCCCAGAGTGATTTAAAGGCAATAAAACTGCTGTTCTAAAACTTCAGTCAACCCTTTGCTGAAATTTTTCTCTTTCGGTAAGTAGGGCTCCCATCCTGGGGCCAAAAATAGCCGGCCAGTTCTGATCTTGTTTTCCCATCAACACGGTCACGTCCCTCAGAGCCTGGAATGCAGATTCAGTTTCACACCGGCAACTGGGCTAAATAAGACTTTTTCCCATTGGAGAATACGAGCTGCATCAAACAATTGATGGAATAATTAGGGTATTACCAAAGTGCTGTCAAGTATGGACTTAAAGGACAACTCAAAAAGACACAAAATTATTACTCCTACATGAATCAAAAAATTAGAAAAAAAAATAATTAAAATAAAGATCCTAGGACTTGACATGAGCAGCACAGCTGGGGAAACACCCCCCCAGCAGGTGGGTCTTCCACAGTCAACGTCTGACCTGGGAAAGGAAACACGATCATCAGCGCTCAACGCAACCTGGGTTTACAGTCGCACATGAGCTGCGCTCAGTCTCCCTGCTCAGGTTATTCCTCTAGGAGGCACTATGTTAATTACAAAAATAAAAAAAATACAGCTGCATAGTGGTCATCTCTGAGCCCTCCTCCAGGAGGCAGCTGTAAGGTTCACAGAGGCACAGGGAGGGGTAGTGTTGGGGACAGACGGCCAAGCCCCAGGATGCGCAAGGTCATACGGTGACAGAGGCGACTGGAGAGGTCACGTTGGTGCCGGGCAGGTGCTGGTCATTGTCAGTGGCACACTTGGGGAAGTCGTCTGTCTTACAGAGGATCTTGGAAATGATCTTGCGGAAGGTGTAGCGGAAGTCCCTGATCCTGTAGGCGTAGATGATGGGATTGATGACAGAGTTGGCGTGGGAGAGGATGATGGCCATGTACATCACCCACTCAGGCTTGGATTTGGAGAACTCCTCATGGAAGTGAGTGATGCAGTTCAAGATATGCAGGGGGAGCCAACAGAAGGCAAAAAGTCCTACGATGATGGCCAGAGACTTGGCTGCATGGACCTCCTTCTGCAGCGTGGTCCTGGAGTTGCCCATCAGTTCGATCTGATGCAACTGTTTGCAGGCCACCATGAATATCTTAATATAGATACCCAGCATGATAACGAGCGGAAGCAGCACGCAACCGAAGAAGTTGAAGTACACCATGTAGCTCATCGTTACCACATTCTCAAAGAGGCACGAGATGAAGCAGCCATGGTCCTCTGTCCTGGGGTCAGCCTCTGTCTCGTTGGTGGCATTGGGACAACCACTCATGGCTTTATTCCAGCCCATAAGCGGAGTCAGTCCGATTCCAAAGGACAGGAGCCACAGCACAGCAATGAGTCCTCTCGCCCGCTTGCCGGTCACCAGACTGTTATACCTACAGCATCAGGAACAAAACCAAGACAGAGCCGTTAAATAAATGAGCGCTCGTGACTTCCCCACAGCTAAAGTCATCAGCATTTTGGCCAATGCCACAACAGCTCCACCCATACCCACCCAAGAACCTCACTTCAGTGATTGCCGGAGGGGTAAAAAGTCTCACCTGTGCTCTACGCCCACACAAAGTGGTTTGGGAGGTGAGTCATTTACTAGCCCTGAGAGGTGCCAAGCACCGCCCCTGCCTGCCAACATCCTTCAACAGGAGCGGAGGACTTGGAGTCTTAAAAAAGGCGCTATCATCGCAGGAGCCTAAACCACCAACTACAAGGAGGGCAAGAACCGGGGGAAGGCTCCAACGTACCCTCTTGCTCTGACCAGCCGTTCCTGGGCACGCCAGGGCATGCTGCGGGGCTGCCGGAGCTTCTGGGCTGCAATGGGTAGCTAAAGGTTTAACCAGCATCACCACCACGTACCACAGCCACTGGGGCTGCTCTCACGCCTGCAGCAATGCCGGCTTTCACTGGGGATTGCAGCAGTCCCGCGACGGATGTCCCTTCCCGTGCTGCCTCTTACGCCAAGGTGGGAAGCAGATGTGTGTGGAAACCAGAGATTCTACCTGTTCCCCAGACTGGGCAATTCCTGGCTCACACAAGCCAGGCTGCAGCCCACGCAAGCTTGTTGTGGCTGGATAACAAACACCCTGGAAGCCAAACACCTCCGAGCCAGCGTCTGAAAGCAGCTGCTGCTGATGGATGGCTCAGGAGAGTTACACGTGAGGGTTTGTGTCTCCATTCGGTGTCACGTCCAGGTGTGGAGCAGGAGCCAGGGACACTGGGCTCTTCTTCCCCCACTCAACATCTCTGTCAGGATGCTTTCTGCATCCTCCGTCAGCACTGCTGTATGCGGCAGCTTCGTGTCGCTCCCAGGGCTGGTGCTCCCTCCGCTGCTGGGGTGTGTGGTGTGGATGCTGCAGGACACGCACTGTCCAGCCGTCCTGGAGCCACGCAGGGACTGGGACCTGCAGCTGCTGAAGGCATCAGTGGGTTCAACCCTACAGCCTGTCAAACGGTGCTTGTGCTCTGCTGACCCACCGTAACGGCGTGTAAAAATGCAGGGTTGTAAGTAAATGCCTCCTTGGGCATCTGCTCCTCCCACCTGTGTAACACAGAAGCTCTGCGGTGGCCCAGGGCCAGGCGGGTGCGGTGCGGGGGGTGCAGATCCGTGCACAGCCCCCCTCCTTTCCTGACCCCTTGGACTGGTGCCTTCATGGCCAAGAAGCCACAGGTGCCCCTCCAGCCCCGATGCTCAGAGATGCAAACGGAGCTGGAACCTAAAGCAGCAAAAGCCCAGCTGGGCTGGGTGCAACCCCAGCAGACATCACCCTCAAAGCATCCAGCGGGTCGCTCTTTGGAGATACGAAGAGCTCGGCGACCGCCAGAAAGACAACACGAGAAACCCATCTCTGCAGCTGACACACGGCCCCCCCTTCCCACACCCTGCTCTCCCTGCTTGTTTACTCTGGCTGGGCTGCCCTGCTCCTCCTTTCCTAAGAACGTTTGTTCTGATTTTCTTCCGGCCCGTGAGGCAGGGGAGGGTTTTATTCCCACAGAACCGCAGCTGTGCCTGTGAATCACGCTGCGGTCGCCTCCGGGTGAGCCCTGCGTCCCTCTCCTGCAAGATACGCAGACGGGAGGGTACGTGGGGGGGCTGCCAGCACGAACTGGGCGGCAAAGAGGGGCTGGGGAACCCTTGGCTCCTCCTGCGCAGCCGCTGTGCGCAGGGCTGGCGTGGGCACGGCTGGGGCTGGGAGGATGCGGGAGCAACATTCAGGTGATGCACATGTGGGTGATGCACATGTGGGTGATGCACATGTGGGTGATGCTGAACTGTGAACAGACGCCACAGGGAAGAGGGCTAAAGGGCAGGGCCAGCCACGTAGGGGTTTCTCCTGCGCTTTTCTCTTGTTATTACTCAGTCTTGCTGCTGCAGAAGCTGAGAAATTATCAGCCAGGGCATCAGTGAGGCTGAGCTCTTTGTTTTCAAAACCCAGGATTAAGTTTTCAGGAGCCGGAGCTGGTCTGGGGTTGTGGGGCCTGAAAACATTAAGGTTTGATTTGGAGCAAGTTCCCAGAAATCCGATCTCCTGGCAAAGTCTGAGTCTTGAGCTACACGGTTAGCCAAGCTCGGTCAGGGCTGTGGGAGCACCAGGAGCTGCTGCTGACCGACGGCTCTGCACGTGGGACGGGAACACCACGGCTCCTTGGCTTGTGCTGTTCACACTGAGTTGATCCCTTCAGTTGCGTCTCTGCTGCCTTGGTCACGTCACATCCCCAAAACTATTGTAGTGAGACTGGCAAAGGCAAAAGGGACCACTGGTCAGAAACAGAAACTGAAGGGCCAAGAGTTTTGTGTCCCCGAATCAGGTGGTGCGCAGGAGCACCGGGAAGAGCCGCGGTAGCTCCACGTGCCAAGCTGAGGACGGTGGCCACTGTGCTGCTCCCAGCTGGGGACATTCAGTGCTGTCCCCTGCTGAAAATACATGACCCCAAATAAGGCTTCTTCCATCTGCTCTTCTGAACTCCTCTGCAAAGATAACGCTCAGCTCGAAGGTTTACAAAGCCAGTGAAGAAGTCACTTCATTTTCCAGCAGCTGTCACAGTGGCGGGTTTATTGCAGCATCACTTGCTCTCCTGTCTCCGCAGCCAGGACCATGGTTAAGCCGGGATGCCTTCTGCAAAGAGGAGGAGATGGCAAAAGGTGCTGCAAGAGCCAGAGCCTCACAGCAAACAGCCGCACTCCTTGGGTGAGCTCTTTGTTCTTGCAGGGACACATTGCAAATCCATCCCAACGCCTCTCCTTTCAGTGCATTGATCCCAGGTGACGATGATAGTCTGATGATGGTCTGATCATGGTCTGATGATGGTCTGATCATGGTCTGATGGTCGCTGCTGTGGCTACAGAGAAGAGTCTGTGCAAACACCTGGTCGCCGAGCTACCAGCCAGAAGAGGCTGAGGTGAAACTGGGGATAGTTCGATGCACTAATTACCTTGCAATTGCCTTGAGATGTGCGTTTGGTGGGACACTGTCTTAAGTTAAAGGAAGTTCATTATGTGCTTAAAAATAAAGAAGGGCACAATTGCCACCAGGTCAAGCCACCGTGAGACAACCAAGCCTCGACTTTTTTCCTACACTCTATAAAACATGATCAGATAGTGATGAACCAACAGATTTTTCACAGCTCTGAATGCTCCAGCAAACCCCTCCTTCATTCTCTTTTAGGCTTAATAGTATTAGGCAAAAAACTATTAAAGTAAATTTACTCACCCAAGTTTCCTCAATTAATGTATAACAAATATTGAATCTCCTCCATGGTTCTGCCCAGAGGCATCAAATGTGGCTTTAATGTAAATATCAGTTGAATATTTTAAAATGATTTATTGAGATTAAATAACCTGGCGATGCATTAGTTCCTTTCACACTGCCAGGCAAAGCCTCTTTTCACTGGTGCAACAATCATCAAGCAGATAATTATCTCAGCTCCCACCCAGTGTCCCCGCAGTGTCCCCGCTGCAGAAGTCTCAATGCCACCCCCCCCGCCCTGTGCTGCGCAGAGCCATTCAGGTTTCGATTCTCCTGACATATAGAACTATACGTGTGTCACCAGTGTCACTGTCACAGCACCTGGGCTGCAGCAGGTCAAAGACTTTAAGGAAAGTCCAGCTGCTTTGACACCACGGCTGTGACGCAGTGACAGCTCCGCGAGGTCCCCAGCTCTCCTGGAGGAGCATCCCGGCACCCAGCACAGCGCCCAGTCTGCAGGACACTCTGCCTTCTCCAGGCGCCGTGCCTCGGGTCGGGAGGATGGAGGCTGCAGCCAGCCTGGGTCCCCTCTGCACCCCCTGTGCCCGGAGCCCCACGGCTGGGGCGCCCCCCC
>NW_010133726.1:0-1104 GCF_000699245.1 Pterocles gutturalis | reverse complement strand
CTGCCCCGTGCCCTGGCTGCCGGATGCAGGGAGGGGAGCAGATGGAGAGGTTGCAGAACTGGGACTGTGCAGGTGCTCCGATACAAACAAGCAGTGATAATTTAATCTTTCTATTTTAAGCGTGAAGGAAAATACACAGACACCTCCATTCACAAGGGGAGAGAGCAGTTCAGCTGCCAAGCATTGTATCTTCGTCATCTACTTGCAGCTGTACTTTGCATCTTGCGGGGTTGAAATTTTTTTTTTTTTTTTTGGAGCTATAACAGCATGAAACAAGCACCGTTGCTGCTGATCCATTTGCATAGCCTGGACTGGAGATCACAAACGAGCTGAAATCTCCTGGCAGGGCATTTTAAATGAATCATAAATTGCACCTCGGAAGGGAGGGGAAGAAAAAAAGCAAAAGCTGCGCTTTTTAACCAGGAAGGAGTTGGCGGTGAGAGTGAGAAATCTGATTAGCGGCCACGGTATCAGCCAAGGAAGTGGGACATCTGCATCTGTCCACGTCCAGTTGTAGATAAATCACTTCCTCCCGCATCTGTCCCCATTGTGCACAGGGGACAGCAGCAGGGTCCCCCGCTTGCACGCCCAGTCTTCCGCTGGAGGGGCTCCTGCAGACCCCCAGCACCCCCAGCCCAGGGAGCACACAGGGGTACCTGGAGGGGCAGGAGGCATCGCTCAGCACCCTCCCTTACAGGCTGCTGGCAGCACCGCTCCGCGGCCGGGTGCATCCCTGGGTCCGCCCCGCGGCCGGGTGCATCCCTGGGAAACCTGCACGGCCACAGGGATGGAGACGGCCCCGAACGTGGGCTCACACCATCCTTAACCTGCCCGGAAAAGCTGAACAGAAAGAGAGGAGCGCTCACAGGGTGACAGCCGTCCCCTGCACACACCCGCCGGGCAGCACCCCCGTGCGCAGGGAGCACCCCGCGCCGCGCGGGCGTTCCTGCTGTCCTGCAGCCCTGCAACGACGGGGACGGGAGAACCCCAACACGCAGCCCGGCTACAGGCTGCTGCTGGTCGTTAAAAGTGGGGGGGCTGGTCTGGGGGCACTCAGGGAACCCTGCCTGGGCTGGGCTCCCATCCCCAGAGAGGAGGGACAGG
>NW_010133725.1:1027-1924 GCF_000699245.1 Pterocles gutturalis | reverse complement strand
TTTCTTGTCCTTCCCAAACCCCTCTTCTCGGTGCCGGCGGCTCGGTGCCTCTTCACCCGCGGTTCTGGCTCCAGGGATGGTTTGGGGGCAGGTTTGCACCCTCTGGACTCACGCCGCTGCTCCGGCCGCGATTTCCTCCCTCGGGGTGTTAAAAACAGGAGAAATGGGGGGAAAAAAAAAGGAGAATTTAGCACAAAAATCCCATTTTCCGCAGCGGGGAACCCCGGCCGGTCGCCAGCACCGGGATTCGACAGTTTGGGGTCTCGGAGACCTTTTCCGGCGGTTTTCCCTGAGGTGGGAGCCAAAATGGACCATTTCTGCGCAAAACGAGGGGTTTTTTAATGGTATGAATAAGATTTTTTAAAATTTTTCTATTTTTAGCCTCGAATAGGGACACAAAGAAGGCGTCTCGGAGCCTGAAGTGTCCGGTTTGATTTAAAAAAAAATCAGCTTTGGCTTTAAAATGCTCCTTTGAAAATGCTCAGGAATGGGGAAATTGGGATTTTTAGAGCTTCGTCTTTTCTGGAAAAACTTAGAAATGGGTAAATTTGGATTTTAGACCCTTTTCCCCCCAGAATTTGCTCAGAAATGGGCAAATTTCCATTTTATTTTTCCGTAAAAACTTGGAAGTGGGTAAATGTGGATTTTAGAACCCGCTCTGCCCCCGAAATGCTCAGAAATCGGTAAATTTGGTTTTTAGACCCCCCCCCCCAAAAAAAAAAACTTGGTTTTTAGGACCCCCCCCAAAAAAAAAATGCTCAGAAATCGGTAAATTCAGATTTTAGAGCTCCTCCTTTTCCAACGCGGCTCAGAACGTGGTAAATTTGGATTTTAGCCTCTTTTTTTTTTTTTTTTTTTTTTTTTCCCAAAAAACGTTTAGAAAGGGGAAAATTCGCG
>NW_010133725.1:653-932 GCF_000699245.1 Pterocles gutturalis | reverse complement strand
GGGGGCAATTCTCAAATTCTCATTTCTCTCTGCAGCCCCCGTCCCGCAAACGCGCTGACGCCCCCGAATCAGCCCAAAATTCACTTTTTTTTTTAAAAACTTTTCCCAGAACCACCCTAAATCCCATTTTTAAAACTTTTTTTCTCCCCAGAACACCCCTCAAACCCATTTTTTTAAACTTTTCTCTCCCCTGAGCGCCCCCAATACCCATTTTTTAGGTTTTTCCTCCCCCCTAGCACTAAAAATAGCCATTTTTTTTTTAACCCTTCTCTCCCCAGA
>NW_010133725.1:0-237 GCF_000699245.1 Pterocles gutturalis | reverse complement strand
ACTGTGATAGAAAACTGGGGAAAACACCCCAAAAAGAGCCCAAAGCGGGGGGAAAGCTGCGCCTCGCTCCTCTCTGCTTCCCTGTGCCGTTCGCCTCTTTTTTTTTTTTGGATTTTTTTGTGGTTTTTTCCCCCATTTTTGAGGGCGCCTCACCTTTGTCTTTGTTCAGACTCTTTCCTCCCCCTTTTGCAGAATTTCTCTTTTTTTTTTTTTTATTATTTTTCTGTGGTTTTTTTT
>NW_010133724.1:0-1625 GCF_000699245.1 Pterocles gutturalis | reverse complement strand
CCCCTACCCACCTTCATGGTGGGGGACCCCTCGCCTGCGGGTGCAGTGATGGGTGGTTGCCGGCTGTAAACTGTATTTTCTGTTTATTTTAGGGCTAAATTTGGTGCTTGGTGCATGTCGAAGAAATGGTGCCACCTCACGGGGGAAGAATCACTTGAAGAGGATCTGCAAAGGGAAAATGGAAGCAGCAGCCCAGAGTCTGACAGCAATTTCGGCACCTGCATCCCCGTGAATGCTCATGCCACGCTGAAACGGGCATTTGGACGCTGCCGAGAGCGGATGCTGGGTGGGATCCCCGGCCAGGCCTGGGCACATCCAAACTGGGAGGTTGGTGGGGTCTTGCTGCCCTCCTTCGGGATTTACACAACAACAGACGGACAGAAGCCCTGTCCCGCTTTCCCTCCCTCGACAGGCACCAAACAGCCCCAGCGTGTTGCATTTTCCGCCTGTGCTTCTTTACTACAAGCCCCCAGAAGAGGATTTGGCTCTTGGGAGGCCAGGGCCGCAGTGAGATGCTTCCAGGGCCGTGGCTTCAGCTCTCCTGCCTCGCTGAAGCGAGGTAACATGGGGTACAGAGAAATCCACGTTTCTTCTGCTTTCTGGGCATGGCCGGAAGCTAATGGTGTATATAACTTACACTCCCGACTGTATTTCTTTCACTCAGCGTTTCTTAAAATACATTGAGAGCATTTTATCAGCAAAGAAGATATCAAACAATTCAGAAGAATTTTGATCATCCCAGAGAGGAAAGGCCATTCCTTGACAGAAATGCAGTTTTTAATTAATCCATTTTTAAAATGATTGTTAGGAATTAAAGGCAATGGCAGTTAACACAGGTGCTGATGGCTTTACCCACCTCTTTGGTACCTGAAAATGTTTTCCTTGGACTGTGCTGTTCATCATTGTTATTTGAGATACAAATACAACAGTATTCTTTTTAAAAAGTAGAGGTTGTCTTGGCTTGGAAAACTCTGGCACATGGAAAATAGATGAAATTTTACCAAGCTGTCACAAAAGCAATGAGAAGGCAGTTGTTTCAGAGTCTGGCCAGCGTTTGGATCCAGCACACTTACTCCTCCAGCGGGCTGGGGGCATTTATCCGAGACTTCTCCAAAATTCTCCAACAAAAATTCCTGAGGAATGAGCTCGATGTCCCTGACAAACCTGGTGAGATGGAGGAGCTGGGGCTGCTCTCCGGTGACGCCGGTGATCCCGCTGGTTCCCAGCTGGGCTGCTGAGAAGGGCGCCTCGGTGATGGCCTGGGCAAGGTATGCCTGAGGGATGCGGATGGTTGCGTGAAGGTAGGAGCAGCATCTTGTGGTTTCAGGCGCCCCAAATTAATTGCTTGTTTGCTAACGATGCCTCCCTGTGCTGGGCAGGGTGCTGGGGTGGGTTAGCCCTTTGGCTGCTCCTGCTGCCGTTTACGGCCTCTGTCCCAAACCCCATTTTTACGTGTGAGAGACCAAGGGATGATCGGTTTTGCCAGAATCAGGAGGGGCAACGCACCCCGTCCCCCCACAGCTCGGAGCTGGGCTACGGCAGAGCAACGAGGAGGGACATGGCAGGGCACGGGCTCACCGCCTGGCCCCATCTTTGCTCCCCATGTGGTGGGGGTTCTCTGCAGA
>NW_010133723.1:33747-49211 GCF_000699245.1 Pterocles gutturalis | reverse complement strand
AATATATATATATATAAAAATCTGTCTTGTAATATGTGTGGTACAGATACTATTATGCTCAAAGATACTGAAAAAAAAATGAAAAAAAACCACCACACATCCAGTCAAAAAACCCACCAAAGCCTCTTCCGTGCTGGGAACGTGCAGGAAGATGAATAAACCCAGCGGTGGGCTCGGGGTCAAGGCACTGGGCAGAAAGCTCGCGTTAGCTGCAGGAGCGAGCTGGGAGTGGGAGTGCGAGAGAATCCCGTGTGTGAGCATTACGGCGAGCAGGGAAATAGGTACCCGTTCTGCGCTTCATGGAGATGCACCGTGGTTTATTCTTCAGGGAATGGCATAATAATTAGAATTAATAAGATTTTAATGGTGATAGCCTAAGTGCCAAATCTTCACAGTGGGAGGTTTTAGTGCTGTATGCCACGGGAACATTTTCTCCTGTGAACAAGCACCGCAGCTGAAATTACCCTATTACTGCAAAAATGGAAACAGACACAAGGTTTGGCTACTGTCAGCCAGTCAAGACCCAGCCATCCAGTGAATCCTGCAAGAATTTGCGGAGTTTATGGCAAAGAGAATTATTTCCTAGAAGCATGCTTCTAATAAATATCTCATAGGTACCCAGCTTTTGCAGGATTCTTTTTTTTTCTTTTTTTTTTTTTTTTCCTGAGATGTGCTTTAATAGAAACTGCATTCAATTTGTGGCACTGCAAGGGACTGAAATAATTCAGGATTTTCAATTTATTTCACTATAAACACTCTTAGTACGGCTAAGCCCTTACATAATGCTTCTATAAAAAAGTACTTGACAAAAGAGAGCAAGTATCACTATTCCCATTTTCTGTTCTATGTCCACATTCATTGTGGGTGGCTTGCACCGCATGGGCTTTTGAAAAGTCAAATTTAAGTAATGTAAGATTTCCTTGCCTGTTGTGTGTTTCTTCTGGATGCATCCAAACAAAAAATTTTCCTCAAAGCAGCTAATGTTTTTAGCTTTCAAAATAGCTAAATGATTTTTAAATATTTTGTTGTTTGAATTGGAAATCCGAAGTTGAGCAAAATTTGATTTAATTTTTTTTTTTTCTTTCAGGGAGGCTGAGTTCTAACAACAATCATCCAGGTCAGAAAGGGTAAGTAGTTTTTATCCTTCCACTGAGAAAATGAACCTAAACTTGTACATGTAGAGAAGTCCTGGAGCACTAGGAATCCTCTCTGGAGCTTTTCAGCACTGGATCTGGGTGTACAGGAAGCAAAACTCTCTGAGCTTATGGCAAATATTATTTACTGGAAAGAGAACTGAAATTCCTGATGTGTTTCTATATGTAACCCCTGTCCGGATGCCCACGAGTGCAGAGAGCAGAGGGATGCTCGGGTACCACCTCCTCCTGCTGAGGCTCACTGCTCCCTGCATCCCACCTAAAAATGAACTTTGTAAGTCTCGGGAAAGCTGGCTGATACAAACGTCCTCGGCTGTGATAGTGTTAGTGGACCAAACCAATTAAAAAAAAAAAAAAAAAAAAAAAACCACACACCAAAAAAAACCCAACTTTGCCTTTTCACTATTTGAGAGCAAAACTACCCTGCAACACCACCTAGTGCTGCCGGGACGCACGGCTGGTGAACACCGGTGGGTTGGCACCCCCTCCACCAGCCACTGCGCCTGGGGTTGGGGTTTCTGGAGAACACGAAGCCGTTAGAAATTACTTCTAAGGTGGATATTCTTCCCTGAGAGGTGATTAGCTGGCAGGATGCAGAAGAGGAAGGGTGTAAGAGTCTCCCATGTCTGTTCCTGCATCATCCGGTTTAGGGGAAAATTGTCTTTTCTGTACCTAGAACAGCTGAAGGAATAACGAATATTCCCTGAAGCGTTATGTCCATACAACGTCTGTGTAGTCTCTTTGGAGTCCTTTAAGGGTCAGTGGTGTAACTGGCACCACCCCTGCTCTGGAAACCTGGGCAGGGGGATGGATTGATTTTTCTTACAGCATTTCCATTTGAAAGTCTTCAAAAATTGGATATATTTAGATGAAAGTACTTCAATGAAAGGAAATAGCGTAGGAGGTGATTTCTACAGGTGGCTGTTTCTGTAGTCCCCGTGCCCACCCCAACCCAGCCTCTCCAGCCCCGTGCCACGGCGCATCGTGTGTGTGGTAAAGCCACCCAGACCCTGAACAAGCCTGGTTGTGTTCAGTCTTCCCAGTACAGTCAACTGCAGCGAGGCAAGATGAGTCGTTAATATCCAGAGAGCAGCCCTTAAGGGTCTGTAATTTTTACATAACTACCAAAACACCTGGTTTTTTAAAAATCCAGCGGGTGCAGTTCTACCTCTGCCCTTCGTGGTGGTCTCAGGAGCGATGCTGCCACGGGCACAAAGAAAAGGGAACGTTCCATAGCAAAGATGCTCAAAATTTCCGTTTTAAGGAAAGTCAGAAAGGCTCAGTGAACTGCCCCTGCTCAGTCCTGGGGGTGGCTGCTGGGCTGGACAGTGCAGCTCAGGCTGCAAAGTGAAGCAATTCTGAGCTGACATAATTAAACTGATGAGTATAATTAATCCCCCCCTGTGATCACCCTGAAGGAGAAGCATTAATAGATGTAAATATGATGAACTCAAAATGCCAGTGGATACAGCGAGAGGCTCAGCCCGTTGCAGAGGTGTTTTTCTGGTGTGATGAAGAGGTCAGGGTCACCACACCGGGCTCCCAGACCTGTGCTCCGGGAAGATGGGAGAGCGATGGCCCTGCAGAGCTGTGGGGTGAGAGCTGGGCTTTGGTGTGCATGCCTTAGGGGAATAATTTATTTTATTTTTTAGAGTAAGTGTATTTTTACGGTAAGTGTATCTAGGTTTATAAACAGCTTCAAGTTCCTGCATCTTGCATTCAAATTTAAGACTATTTACCCAGGAATAACTTTTCCTTGGGTCTATTAAATGCGATGCCACGTAGCGATGTCCTGCTTCCAGCTATACTGTAAGAAAAGTTATGTGGTATCAGCATCTCCTATGTGGCAAATGGTAGTCCATAAAAAAAAAAAAAAAAAAAAAAAAAAAAAGGAAATTTCTCTAATAAAGAGAAAAAGGGGGAAAAAAATCTCTAAGTTCTTCCATAATATGAGTATTGTTATGGGGAAGAATATCCAGTGTCTCAGCAGGTTTTCGTTCAGCATGACCAGCTGTTGAAATTAATATTACTCTGTAAGTGGTCACAATACTCTTCTCTGTGCTCTCTCAACCGAGTTAAATATTTGTTTGTCATTTCTGAAGTCCGTTTTCCTCTCATGTCGGTACATTCCACCAGCATTAACTGGAGCAGCAGCCCAGCTCTCCTGTGGGCACCCAGCCATCCCTGAGGGCTGAGCCAGGGGACCCGCACCGATGGATGGGTGCTCCGAAAGGCAGGGGTGCTCCGAAAGGCAGGCTTTGGGGATTGAGAACCCACCCAGCCCCTGCCCTGTGCTATCTGAGGCATCACGCATTGGCTTGGTTACTACAGCAGTAAGAATTTACTTATTTCCATATTGCACAATTCCAGGTGAAGAATAAAAAAGACAAGAACTAAAAGAATCAAAGAGAAGGAACATATTGGCCCCAAGAGCTGGGGCACAGACGTGTCCTGAGCAGCCAAGGCTGGACACTCCTGGAGCAGATGGAGGCATTTCCCCCAGAGGGATGGTCCCTTCCAGAAATGGTTCTGGTTACCACCACCGTGGGCAGCCTGCTAGGAGAGGGAGGGAGAAAGCATCTCCTGGTCGTAACGAAGACATGTTGATATTAATAAGGTGCGTGTGTGTGTGTCTCTGTGTGGTTTCAACATCTCATGTATGGAGGAATGCCAGCTGCTTAAACATCAAGTTACGTGGTGTGCACAGACCACGCCTCCTTGTCCCCAAACCCAAGATTTGCGAATATCAGATGGCAAAAGCCATAAACAAAGGAGAGCAAAATCTACTGATAGCTAATTTGGCTAGCTATATTCTTTATTATGCTGTCTTTCTTAATGCAATGTGTCTCAGCTGCCATCGGGCAGGAATCCATTGTGAATAACCTGTCAAGTTTAATTGGGCTATACTGGGAAAATACATAAATACACCCTTTAATAAATAAATAAACCCACCTCTCGCTGAGGCAAGAGGCGGTGGAACGTGCACACTCGGGATCCGAGTCTGCTAAAAGAAGTTTAAAATGGTTAAAAAAACCAAAATCTGCCAGGAACTATTTTAGAAGAAAAAAAAAGGAAAGAAATGTAGTGGTTTCTGTGGATTTATGCAATCCGCTTTGGGACGCAGCCCCGCGGGTGCTGCAGAACACAGGCAACCGATGGCTCTTTTCTGCGTCCTACCTACAGAGGCAATGAGAAGTTGCACCTACGACAGGACAATCTTCATGCAACACAGTAAGTTTATCGTGGGAAACCCCAAACTACCCTCGTTGCTCTTCTCAATTGCATAATTTTCAGAAGGAAGAAACTCTGCAGCAGAATTTTCAGTGAATTATTGAAAAGAAGGTGAAAAGCAAAATAAGGACAATGCAAGTCTTTAAATCTATTAAAACCCAAGTGCAAAATAAACAACGTCTGCGCGGAGGCATTTTGTACAAAGTGATTGTTTCCTCACTTTAACAAGGTCAAATAACAAATAGAAAGAGATAAAGTTTGTGATGCGCTTCAGTTCCCGTTGTTATGCGTTCATCAATAGGCCCGTACAGATGATGCGTTCGTCGATAGGTCTGTAAATACACTTTTAACAGCACGCCCAGAGGAGCAGGAAGCAAGCAGCAGTGACCATAATCAGCACAAACAAGGTTTGATGAAGATAGAGGGAGGGATCAAAAGGAAAAATTACAGGTTGATTGGGGTGAAATGGGACTGGAGTCGTGCTCAAACCGAAGGAAGAAGGAAGGCAGGGAAGGTGAGACTGGGGGCAGCTTTGGAAGAAGGAAAGGGAAGTAAAGCCTCCTTTTCCTGGGTAATATTGAAACTTGTCGGTGAAACCAGCCCCAGGAATGGCGGCTCCCCCCAGGCCATGGGAACAGCAGTAATGTCTGTGCAAACTGGGAAATCAAGATTTGACTGTGTTTGCAGGCTTTAATAAATGGAAGCAATGGCAAAGTTGCAAGTGAGCAAATCCTGAGACGTGGTATGAAGAGGAACTAGGAAAACTGCTTCTGAATTTAAGGATTTGGGCATAGGCACTGCTGAGAAATGCGTATTGCAGCAGGTGAGATATTCTCTGACGTCTGTTTTCTTCCCCAACCTACTGCATTGTCCCTTTGCCTGTACTGTATCTACAGTTCACAGACCTGAGACACCCTTTCTGTGACATTATTGTGCAGAGGATTTTTTGTTCATTTTCAATCTGATGTGTGCACACTTTTGTGTATGGAAATCTAACTTTTTGCTGTTACTTATTTATGGTTTTGTTTGTTTTCGAATGATCAGCACCACTGACCCAGTGTCCTGGTGTCAGCTGGGACAGAGTTCACTCTCTTCCCAGCAGCTGGTGTGAGGCTGTGTTTGGGTTTGTGCTGGGGAGAAGCTGTTCACACAGATGGGCAGACCAAACTGGCCCATGGTCTATTAAATACCACACCCCTCTCTCGGGGTCGTTTCAGTCTCTCGGACACTCAGGCTCTTGTCTCCATTTCGGGATTGTGGTTTCGGGACTCTCCCTGCTCTGGGATCATTGGCTGGGAACAGGCTGAGCCTTGGTCATGGGGTGGTGAGCAGTGTCACTGTGTGTCACTCATTTGTGTATTTGTATATATTAATATTATTATCATCATCATTATTATTTCCAAGATTATTGTGGTTTAGTTGTTGAATTGTTCTTACCCCTAATCTCACCCCACGAGTCTCTTTTCCCTTCACCCCTTTAATTCTCTCCCCCATTCCCAGGAGTGGGGAGGGTGAGTGAGTGGCTGTTGTGTGTTGCTGTCAGTCAGGGTCAAACCACGACACCTGGTACTCATGGACTGCCTCAGTGCACTTAGGCAATGTGATCTGGTCCACCTCAAAAATCAGGGGGCTTTTCATATCTACCTCCTCAGTGTTTTCCCTTTCTTTAACCTAAACTGTATTTTTTTTGCCTGTGGAAGCCACACGCACACGTGCACCTTTATCTAACGCGGTATTGAAATGTGAGTCATTTAAGGTTTGACTCTGTTCTCTGATGTATTAACCCCCTTTTGCCAAACTAAAACAACCGTCGCGGTTTGTATCAAGAAGACAGGATTTGTGCTTTGTCACAGTTTTCTTTTTCTAAGCAAATGTGACTTTGGGTACCAGAAAGCAAATTGCTGCCTAGACCGCTGCAAGCAGCAGGCTTGCTCCTGGGAGGTGGTGGAGTCTGAACTCCCCTTTCCCTTGGCAGGGCTGGATCAATCACCGGTTACCCAGCCCACAGACACGGGAAGACAAACGCACACAGAGCATCTGAAGTGCTCCCTTCTCTTCCTCCCTCCTCAATGGCCCTGTACTCTTTGAATTCTCTGTGTGGGGGAAATCAAAGCGCAGAACAAACACTGTTTTGATATGGCTTTGAAGATGATAACAGCATCTAACAGAGGGAAAGGAGGCTTTGGGTCTGCAAAAAAAGCAGCTATTGCCATGACACACAGCCCGGGGAAAGTTTACCTCTTAAT
This sequence comes from Pterocles gutturalis, assembly GCF_000699245.1. Lineage (NCBI taxonomy): Eukaryota > Metazoa > Chordata > Aves > Pterocliformes > Pteroclidae > Pterocles > Pterocles gutturalis. Next base: position 42,580 of record NW_010133723.1, on the reverse strand, counting down.
GAGCAGCAGGAACCTCTCCAGACTGTTCGACAGGACCAAAACTTCCCCATCCTCTCGTGCAGGCCCCCCCTCTTCAAAGCAACACCATCTTTAGAGGTAAACGAGCACCTGTTTGGGATCCCGACAGGAGGAATCTCTGTTTGCTGGAGGTTTGTAACTCCTTCCCCTTCTCTGAACCTTTCTAGGACGGCGCTGCGATTCTCAGCTCAGCTGGCAGAGCATCTCTGCATGCTTCAGGAAGAGCTCCACAAAGGAGGGCATCAGGACCCACCCTGGGGCTCAGCGGGGACTTCCTCAGGGGCTGCCACCCTGATAAAAGCTCAGGAAGATCTTCAAGACAGACAGAAAATGTTGCGTCGATAGGGTAATTGTCTGGCTTTAAACCTCAACGTGGCGCCAGGCGGGGAGATGAGATCTCCTTCATCTCTCACTACCTCTGCACCATCTCTGGTGCTCGTACTTACCCGCCTCCTCCCTGCTTATGTGACGATTAATAGGTGTTTGGAAAGTAAGTGTGAAAAATGGGCGCAACGTGGTATTTGAATTTTCAGCATTAGAGACAACACATTGAAAAAAAAAAAAAAAGAAAATATCCCTGGTGTAAAATATGTAGAACATCTTGCTGCCGTTGGGCTGCCTTTGGCAGACAGGTTTTTATAGACCCTTAGACTGGAAACACATCATCCTAACGTGGGATGCTGCTACATGGTCTCCTGGTTTCAGGACCCATCACAATGGTTTGTCCACATGTAAGGGCACTGCGGCTCTTCGTGGACCATTTGCCCATCTACAAAACCACCATTTCTCGGTGGGATGGGCAGAGGCATGGGGCTGCATCTCCTGGGGCTGCCCCACCTTCAGCTCCTGCCGGTGCCCAACAGCAGCAGGTGGAAGCAAGTCCATTGGCTACTGCACCAACACACACAGGTAGGTTCATAATGATGTTTGGAAACAGAAGCCTTCTTTAAACCTCTATGCTGCCATCTGCAGCTGCTCCTCGTGTCTCTGATGAGGTGTCAGGGATGCTGCAAACTTCCTCTCTGGTGTGTCTCACATAACAACAGCCAAGAATGACCAGGGGAGAGCAGGGGTACAGCCGGAACAGGAAGAACCACAGAATTTTTTGGTTGCTCATCACAGGTTACTGTCTCTCTTCGGCCTCCTTCTTCACTACAAAAGTATTCGGTTCTGCGATGGGAAAATCTAACCTTCCATTTACAGTCCCATTAATGCTGGGGAAATTTAAGGGAAAATAAATCCAGGTTTGGTTTTCTGAACATACAGCAGTTTTGTCAAACATCTTCTGTTGTATGTGACAAATTTTGCCTTCTGAATTTATTGAAATAGGCAGTTTAGAGACATTCAAAGAAATAGTTCTGACTTTTAAATTGCATTGTAAGCTGTAGCTTATACCATCTTAACTAAAGTCCTTAAAATCACAATGCATTATTTCAACTTCATGAAAGAACCCCAAACCTCCTTCTGTGGTCTGTAGGCTTCACGCACTGGTTCTTCACGTCATGACGAAATGCTGCCAGAACCCAGGACTGCTTTTTAGCCCGTGGACACAGAATTCTGAAATCGTTTCCTCTCGCAGACCTTTAACTCTGCTGCCAAGCTCTGCTCACCCCAGACCCCTGGATCCATGGGGTCCAATGGGAACAGGTTAAATGGAAGAGTAATCACACATTGAAGCCCCTTCCCCATGTCGAAAAATGCCTGCGGCGGGTGTGCTGCATCTTCCAGCTGGGCATCAACTCCATCCTCGGCTCCAGCTGCTGCGGGAGAGGCTTAGCAAAGGTGTGAACCCATTAATTTTTTAGCTGAGGGAGATTGTGTCTTGCCTCTTCTGCTGTGAGGTTTGTTTGTTGGTTTACTTGTTTGTAAAATAAGACAGGAGTATGCAGAGCCTGAGATAAGACATTTCTTTTTGAGTTCTCTAGAAAGAAGAAAAAAAATCCAATAATATTGAAAATCCTTTTGGCTGTTCCAAAATCTAATAAAAATAATGTCCTCATTTTTTTTCTTTCATTCATATACTGAATTATCCATCACTGGTGATTTGTCAGATTTAACTCTTCTGTCTGTTCACAAACCATCAATAAAATTGATCATTCTTCATAATTGTTTGAGTGCTTCACCTGGCCATACCTGAAGCGTTGTGCAATCCTTTTTAACAAACACGGCACTGCACGTTTGATGCTTCAAACTATGCAGTTTTGATCGGTGCAGATGGTCACCCAAGCAGCTATGAGCCAACTGCCTTTAATTTTAGAGTTGAGAGACTGGCCCAAGCAGGCTGGTGGGCATCCTGGGGAGAGCAGAAGGAAGGGACCGTGTGTAGGAATGGTCCAAAACTAGATTTTTGGCCACAAATTGAGCCCTGGAAATCACTGCAACAAAGGTATGGTATTCTTTCAAGAACAAATTATTGGAGTAATTAAAGGCAAAGATTCTTAAAGTGTCAGTGTCATTCCTACGTGCATTTTACTTGCTGATTTTAATGATAATCAATCTCTTCAGGATAAAGCAGAGGAAATATGTGTTTTCATGCACTATGGAAATAAAGAATTATATGATGAGAAAGAGTGGGGAGGTTGGGAAAATGAAGGGAAGGAAGGTAAAAGCAAAATGGGAAAGAGGAAATGTTGAGTAAAATGAAGAGTTGTGGATATCTTACCACAGGGAAGTAAAAAAACGGAGGAGGGGGAGATAAAATTGAAATGGTCTGGAAAGAAAAACATAAAAAACCCCCAAAACCAAAAAAACCCCGAAAAACATGGAACACCAGAAATAGGTCCAGATCTGCCTGTTCACCATGTCCTCAGTTGGAGGCAGTGACCTGTGGACCAGAAAAAGAGCTTTTACAAATATTAATATTTGACATTTCTTTTGGCATGGCACCCAAACTGCAGTGAGACAAATATTCCTTGTTACAAAATAAATGAGAAAAATTCAGGCTCTTTCTACACATTTTCTTCTGTTCAGCTCTTCTCCACATGCAGGACTGAATGTTGCCATCTCAGTCCCTGGTAGTCTGGTGTCTAATCTGCACAATAATTGCTCCTCCATAACCAACTTTTCCAAATCCTCGCAGGTGTGAAGAGGTTGGTGAGAGAAGGATCAAGCAATGCAGCAGAGCTGTTAATACCAAGAAGAGATATCCTGGCATATAACGTTCCTAAGCCTGGAGATGTTGTCAAAAGGCTACTGGCCTGGTTGGACATTTTTCCGGACACCTCACCATGGTTGGGTTTCCATCGTCCTTTGGAGGTGTAGAGAAGATCTGACATATCGACATTCTGGCAGGAAATCACCTTCCCAAATAGGTTCTCCCAGGGCAGCACCCAGATGTCACCGTTTCTGAGGGCTCCAGCTCTCTTCCCTCCTGTTTCGGACGCTCCAGCACATGTGGAGTTTGCATTTTGCTTTTTCTCCCTTTTGCAGTCTTTCTCCTCCCAGTCCAGGCATGACAGCTATGTCAGGAGGTAAAAGACAGCTGCCGTAATTCAAGCTGATGTCTTCTGTTTGATAGTGTAAGCCACTAAAGCAGATGCTCATCATCAAGATGATCAAATCAAGACGCTGAGATCTGAGGGTTTCAGACACGCAGACACGTTGGACTAGATGAGCAGCCCTGGCATTTATTTTGCTAACTTCAGGCTGGCTGGATTTTACAGCCTTTTCCAGACAAGTTATTTTTGGGGCTAGGGAAAAAAATTGCTGTGAATAGTAAGACTAATCCTTAACAGGGGTCTAAGCTACCCCTGAGCTGGTTTATCTTCTTTGGAGTGGCTCGGTGGAGGCAGAGATTCATTTCAGCATCTTCCTCATCAGTGCTGGGAATAAAAAGATGTTCTTCTTTCTATTTCCAGTTTTTATCCATAGTCTCAAACGTTCCTTGCTTAAATTACTAGAGTGATATCAAAGAGCTGCTAGCCTTGCGAGCAGCACAAAGCACAAAACCCTTCTGCTTGTTCACAGGACTCTCCCTCCATCCAGGCAGGACTTCTCCCAACCCAGTGCCCAGCAGCCTGAACAAACAAAACACTACAAGTACTTCATACACTGTTAGAAGAGGTAGATGTTTTGGCCTTATCAGTGAATTACAGCTAGTTCACCAGCTCGATTAGTCTACTGCTTTGCCCATGTATCCATCAAAACTGTTTCCTTTTGCTGGTGAAGTTCCCTGCCATGGACCTACCGATGTGCAGGGTGGTACGCCTCTGCGTCCAGAGCAATACTGCACAGTACACTTTGACATCAAGATTTCAGCCAAAAAAAAATCGATATCCTGAGTCCAGCAGCCTTTATCCCCTGGTTCCTGTCTCATACATGTGCACCCATGACAAGGTGTGGGAGGACATGAAATCTTAAGCCAGGCCAAAGGCTTGACTCATGTTTGCATCCAGGTGAGTCTCCAAGACTCATTTTTCATCAGCAGTGTAATCTCATTATTTCATGCTCTGTAAATTATATGTTGGAAGTAACGAGTAAGTGAACAAACAGCCTGCCTTGTTTACTTGTTCAGCATGCAGGTATCCAGGCTAGTCTGTCCAGCCAGGGGAGGAACGTGTAGCATGTGGGAAATGCACATCCACCAACACAGCAAACCAGTAAGGACCTGCTTTGCTCACTGATCTGCCAAGAATACCCTGCTATCATTCATAGCAGTTCAGCATATACCATGAGATGTTCTTTTGTACGTTTTAATGAAATCATGAAGTTTTACTAACGCGAGAACTTGCTGAGAAGGGGCACAGGCAACCGTGGATGATGCACCAGCCACGAAAAGTGGAGGACTGACACTTGGCATAAAGGCGAGATGCTCTGCTAGTGCAGAGTCATTCCACAGCCTTCAGCCATTCAACCAGTCAAAGATCTGGCTACAGGTCTGGTGTATGTTTTGCCACTTTTACATTTTATGTGCAAATTTTGAGACCTTTGATACTTTACCTGGTGGAGTACCTTCTCCCAGGAAGGACTGACAGAGACTGTGTTGTCATCTTAGTTGCATGACATATCAAATACAGAAGTTCTTACTTTGGGATCCTAAAGCTGGAAAAAAACCCAACCAGAAGTGGTGTTGCATATCTCCTTCTTATCCCTGTTTTCATTTTTCTAAAAAACATTATAGGATGGGTTTCAGAGAGTTTGTGTTGGATGAACTTTGTGGCTGGACCTGTAACCCAAAACTTTCTGTACTTATAAAGAATCACAACTCATGAGAAATAAAAAAAAGCAATCAACCGTCTTCAGCTCTCCAGCTGTTCTTTTCATCTCCCCAGAGTTTCCCAGTAAGGAGAGCAGAGAGGCAATGGGATGCACCTGCCCATTGCTGATCTGGGGAAAGATCAATCCAGGGCAACCAACCAGCTCTCTGCTTTGCCACCTGTACGGACCCAACAGCCTGGCCACTCAAAGCGACCTTTCTTCATCTTTTGGGGTTTTGTTCCTAGGGTGGTTGTGGGTGGCCAGGAGTGACCTGATCTTTACCCTATGAGTTTTTTAATATCTCCAGCTAGGAGACTGTGTGTGAGTCCTGCCCTTGCTGTTTAATAGCACATTTCTGTGCTGGTTTAAAAGCAGAAAACTGAACTGGGGAGACTTGAAAGCTGTTGTTTCTGAACTTTGATTTTTACTCTGGAAGTACAGTGGTAGTTGTGTCTTGAGGTTTTCCATGCAACCGTGAGATAAAATGACCAAAGAGGTGTTACCTATGAAGCCTTCAGAGCCAGAAGTTTGTTTCTCCTCGGTGGCTCCACGATTTTAGTGCAGTTTGTGGTTGTTTCTCTGCACAGACCTGATCCCAGATGATGAGCAATGAAAAACCTGCATAGGGGTAATCTCAAGCACCCTGTTACTCTTCTCTTCAATGTAGATGAGTGGTACATGAAGGTTATTTCACAATTTCCCAGTCTTGGCAAAAACCCAAGATAAACATATGTAAGGGTTATCAAGAGGGACATCTCACATGCTCCGCCAAATTAAAGCACAAGATTTCATTTCTTATAAGTAGTATGCTGCTTTCTTCATCTCTCTGATATTGTGTGCTGTCTGAAGGTAACCAGAGCATTTAACTCTCTTAACTTGAGTGAAGTTTATGATAGTTTGTCTCAAAATCCCAAAACAAGTTTACCTGTAAGGTTGTACCCTGAAGGATGTTGCCATGTGCCAGTATCTGCCTGGAGCCCAGCTCTGGTGGTCGGGACTTGGTGTTTCAAGAGACTCGATGATATTTTGCAATATTTGTTTGTTACAGCCTAACGTAAATCAACAGTCAAGGTAACCATGCAGTGAAAAATGGCATATCTTTATTAAGGCAAATAAATAGGAGTTTTGCTGCTTTGGTTTTTTTTTGTTTGTTTTTTTTGGTTTTTTGGTTTTTTGTTTTTTTTTAGTTTTTATAATCTTTCCTTGGATTGTGGTGGAACTTGGGGATTCACCAGGCTGCAGGTCATTTCCAGCTCTTCAGCTGAGAGACTGAAGTCAAGCCATGGCTGTTCCTTTTTGGGACTTCTGAGAAAAGGCTCCCAAACCCGGAGCAGGTTGGTAGGAGTGGATTATTTAATAAATAAGCCATCCTCTTGCCTGTGGACAGAGTGGGCTTTGACCTGAAGTTTACTGGGTTATAATAAATGGGGGAAACAGTGCATGGAAGAAGATGGGGGTTTTGCTTTGTGGGACTGTTGTTTAGGTGAAAGACTGTAATTTAAAGGGAACAAGTCTTATGCAGTGGCTTGGAAATTCTATGAATGCCTTTAAATTAGTATTCATTGGTCACAGCCAGCACTGAAGTTCATTAGCCGGCCATTGACCTTCTGTCCATGTGGCTGGCATGGTGTTGGTATTGATGAGAAAAAGGAGCTTGAAACACTCTGGCGGGTGAAATCTGCCCAGGAGAGACGTGGAAGGATGGCAGGGATGTCCCCTGTGGCACAGCGGGGCTCCCATGGCATTTATCGTCACCTCCCTTCCGCTGCTTTCTGAAAATCAATTGAATCTGTCGTGCTGAGGCTGGCGTGAAAACCTGTCCTGAGTAACCAGGCTGGGAATGAGGAAGTTCTCATGCTCAGAAGCAAATCTGTAAGCCAAGGAGATCTCTAGCCATGCAGATTGACAGCCATAAAGGTTGTACATTCAAAACTTGCGAGTTCATAAATATTTACACATTTGCATGATCACTGCTGGCAGCAGCTCGCCTTTGCGAGCTTAGAGGAGCCTAAAGTAGCTCAGCTGCTGGGACGCGAGTAGATTAGCAGGGCTGCAAGGGAGGAAGATTGCTCTGGCTCTTCACCCTGTCCTTTGCTTGTTAGTCTGGGCTTGCTTTTGCTTTGCTTTACGGGGAATTATGTTGCCTGAAGAAGGTGGACATGTTCGGGGTGATGCCTGTGGCTATGCTGAGCCCCTGGCAAGGTGATGGTCAATCTATTAATTAGATAAAAACATTTTAGTCCTTTTTTTTTTTCTGAAGTGTAAAGGATTAGCCTTCTAGTAACTACAGCTCTGAGTATCTAGGGTCATCCTCCTGTGTACCTACACATCCGTAGGGTTTGAAAATGGGTATTGCACCTGCCATGCGTGTTTCCAGACATAGATCTGCTGATCTACACCTGCAGGGCTCGTGGTCTCAGCCAGGTTAGGTGTCTGGAGTTGAGTAAAGACAAGACAGGCTGCATGATATAACTACAGGAAAGGCTCATATTTTAATAAAAAGCCTTTCCAGCGATCCACCGGTGCGAGGTGGAGGCTGTACTGCGCGTGGTGCTTCCCCAAGGAACCGCCGAGCTCAGTCGTCACCCGGGGAGGCAGCGGTGCGCAGGTTCTGGGAAGCATTGCGGTGTGTAGGAGGAAACTCGTCTTGTTGAAATTTGCATTGTGTCATTTTACATGTGGTTATGTCTCGTGCCTAGTGATGCAATGTAACCCGCCGTAACCCCACTCGACTTTATGCAACAGGAGCGTCACTTGTGCCAGTCACCGCCGAGAGGAGGGCTGGGGAAGGAGGCTTTTGGGGCTTGGAAATTTTTTAATGGGGGATTTTGCACTAGATACCTGCTATGCTTACTTTATTCTTTTTTTAAAAAGCATTTTTACTTAGGGTGTGATTTTTTTTTTGTTTGTATACAAGATTCTTAAAGACTTTTTTTTATTGAGATATTCACTATGCAGAAGAAAAAGTCAGTAACTGTATTTTTTCTGCTTTATCTTCATATCTAATTTCTGTCTGGCGACAGAAAATGGGGCTAAATTATCTAACGTAAGTGTGCTGATACCTTTAACAAACATTATGGAAAAATATCAAATAATAAGACAGTCCTTTCATATTTTTTTTTAATTGGGTGTCCCGTGCCATTGCAGTGTCCTGAGACATTACAACACCTGATGCTAACAGCAAATGTAGGTGCTCGGGAGGGAAGGCACACACTCGCCTTGCATTTCCCCCCGTCATATGCACGCTTCAAATGTAAGGAAAACGCTGTCATGGCCTCTTGTGTGTTTCCCTGCGATGCTGCTGCCACAGGTCACAGCGTGCATTTAAAAAAATAAAATCAAATAAAAGGATGTGGGCTTCAGAGCAGGGAATTTTGCACAACTGCCTTCCTGCAGCTCCCTGGCTCTGGCCAAGCAGCCCGGGCTGGTGCAGGAGGGGGAGCGTGGAGCATCCCCCTCTGCAGCTGAGCAGCCCCCTCCAGCTGCATCCAGGGCTCCTCCTCGCCCCTCCTGGGAATAACCCCCTGGGGGGATGTGTTTAACCAGGCACCCCCACTCCAGCCCCCGCGCTTGGGGTGCCTCTGGCCCCGGGGGTGCCGGGGGTACCCGTCTCCACCTG
>NW_010133723.1:30153-33709 GCF_000699245.1 Pterocles gutturalis | reverse complement strand
CCATGACCTTTAAACGGGAAAGGTCGCGGTCCCTCGGTGGGATGCACGCCTGAGCATCACCCGGGCTCGGTGGCGGCTGCAAGCACCAGAGACACTTATAAATAAATAAATTAAAAATTAGAATAGCTTCTGATTATAAGGGACAACTCCATGTGAATCTTAATTACTGTAATTGGTTCTCAGTTACTATGGAGATGGGCGGGCGCTCCAGAGATGCCTCTGATGGGTGATGGATGTTTACTCGCATGCGGATCGTCACTGCGCGAGTGCCGCGGCCCTGTCAGAAAATCAACATTTACCCGTAACTTCTACCTGGTGCTGGGAGATACGCTCAAGCTGTTATTTATTGTTGTAGGTCCAAACTCTGGGATGGGTCCAGGGGTGCAGCCAGCCCCTCCCCAAGGGTTGCTGGTGCACACTCTGCTTCCCGGGAAAACGCTGCCCAAGCGTGGGAATGCCAGGGTGCTGTTGCTTATTAATTAACTCATGAATGACGAACCAGCCGAGCCGGGTGAGATGTTTGATTTTGTTTTGCCTTAGGAGCTACCCTCCATCCCTGGGGTTGGTTTCCAGAGGACCCCAGCCCAGATATTCTTGCTGCCAGCCAGCACAGCTGGGGGATGCCAGATGTGGAAGAGTCTTCATGTGTTTACAGCTTTCCCCATTAAAGCTTTAAATACTTTAAACACATTAAAGTGTTTTGGGGGGGGTCTCAAACAGCAGAACCTAAAATGTTCATTTTCATAAGTAAGGATTCCTGGGCACAATCCCCCACTCCATTCCTCTGAGGAAGGGGATGGACCCACAATATTATTTTAAGCAGAAATGAAGTTTCTAATGAAGAGCAGAGTGCCAGAGCAGTGCTTCTACAGCTGCTGTTAAAATAATTCCCTGTCCCATTCCCTAGCAGACAAGTCCTTCTGTGGCTTTTCTTTCTCTGCAGCCCATGGCAAATCTTGAAGTAAAAACAAACATCTTCGGAGCATCCGAACAGAACTTGTGTTATCCTGAGCTAAAGTGCAGTTCATAAAGTGCCAGGAGATGATGCTGCACCTTTGAACATGCGATGAAAACTTTGCAGCATTGAACAGACAGAATCAGAGCCGATCCATCTGCACTATGGCCATGGAAAGCCATACATAAATAACGCAGAGGATCTCTTTCCCCTTCCAAGTGATTTCCAGAATTAGAGATGCTGTTTCAGGGGCTATTAATGTGGCCCCTTGTTGCCACAGCTATAGCCACAGCCACTGTAATTTATTTCAAAAAAAGGCCCAAAGTTTGGCGAAGGCACTGGAAGGGTTGATGAGAGCAGCCCGCGTTGCTCAGCACCGTTGGAGCCCGTTTGCAGAGTGTTTGGGGTTTGTTGGGATTGCAGGAGCCTTCTGCACTGAAAGCACTGGCCCCAGCGGTCTCACTCCCAAAGAGGGTTTTTGTTTTTATTTTTCCTCAAGATTTTAAGACTGAAATTAAAGAGTAGAGCTTGGGAGCAAAAGATCAAGATTATTTTAAAGGCAATAGGAGGTTCATTTTTTTTTTCTTTTTTTTCTGCAGAGAGAATGGCAGTGGTGTTGGAGAAAAGGAAAAAGTTCCAACCAGATCCCACAGTCTGAGCAGGGTTTAAATCCTCAGTGACCCTTTAGAACAGAAAGCAGGAATTGCAGCCGTACGGGTTCACTGCTGGATCACAAGGTTGTATGTGAATAAAATCAGGTATCGATGGCAGGGAGCAATGACATTCTTATGACTCGGAGATAAATCTGGGGACGTGGCGATGCGCCCGCCGTTGCCATCGGGCAACCACCTTCTCCCTGGTTTTGTTTACAAACAGCACGGAGGCAGCCTGACGGTTGATGACCATGTGGTTCTCCATGAGTCTTGCACTGAGTATTAAAAAGAAAAATTAGAAGAAGAGATTTAGCAATGCATTTCATTTTGAAACTTCTAAACCTTGCTGAGCTCTGCAGGGATCTCCCGAGCCATGTTTGCGCTGGCACAACCTGCCTGCTAAAAACCCCCGCAATAAGGACCTTGATTTCTTCTAGAAACCGCAATTATCACAAAAGTTAGTCTCTTTTTTTTTTTTTTTTTTTTTTTTCTTTCTTTTGTGCTTTCTAACTGTGCCAATCAGTCTTAGCTTTTGGGGTTTTTTTCCCTTTCCAGAGCCTGACACAGTTCCGGTAACCCCACCTGGGGCTGGGCAGGACCCCCTCCCTTCACAAGAACCAGCCTCTCTCCGACACACGCTCCATCATTTAAAAGTTTATTCCAAAGGTTTCACTCTGTCTTCGCCCTCCCCAGCCCCCGTCACGCTCCTGTTTTGACAGCTCCAGAGCACCGATGCAAAGCATCTGCTGGGAGCCCAGGAAGGGCTCATGCTGCATGACGGTGGGGGGAACCTCCCGGATCACCAACTGCAGCACAAAGGGTGTTAAGAGGGGGGGAGAGGAGGAAAAAAAAAAAGGCAACCCCAATAAATCAGCAGCCTGAAGAGAGGCAGGTGATGGGCACTGTGGCTGCGCTGCTCTGCCGGTGCCAAAGCTTGCAAAAATCCTGGGAGCATGCACACCATGATTTGCAGCTATTGTCAGTGTCTGTGGCACCTGCGTGTGTTTCCGTACGTCGCGGGCACGTGTGTGCACGTATCTGTGTGTTTGCCACGCGTCCGTGCAGGGAAGGAGGCACTGCTGCTGGTGTTGCTGGAATTCTGCTGCTAGCCAGACGGGGAATCGCAGCTTCCCCCACCGCTGGAGCTGAACGGGGAAGTCACTCGGGTTGAATTGTGGCTTTTTTTTTTTTGTTGTTTTCTTGAATGAAACAATTGAACTTAGTCCCTGGTTATTATTAGGGAGGGGGGGAAAGGGTGACTATGGAGGCAGCGCCAGAAACAAAGCTGCTGCTCCGCGGTTAATCCACTCGAGGAAAAGGGCTCTCAGACTGAACTGCTCTTCTCGCTCTTTTAAAAGGACTCACTTTTATTATTTTTCTTTTTTTTAAATAGAAATGCCAGTTAATTTGATTTATAATATGGAACATTAATGGAACAGAATGGTAGAACCACCCTGCTCGGAGCGCACGCCGCGTGGGCTGTTGCACGGTGTCGTCTCCTCTTTAATTACCATGGAGCTGCCGGACAATTGTGAGCACTAACAACCTCTGCTCAAATCCAACCCCACTTTGTCCTGCACAGCATTAGCATCTAAATAAAACTTTTTCTTTAAGATGGTCACCGACACGTGGAAAGAAAAGAACCTTCTGCTTTTTTTTTTCCCCCCCTCCTCAATTTTATTTTATTTCCAGAACGACGACTGCCAGAATATAGCAAGCAATGGTTTAAGGGGAAAAAATCCTGGCTGTAAATGTGCACAATATTCCACATTATATACATGTCATTCCTGAGCACTGTTGGAACGATGCAGTGTCAAATCTGTGTGACAGATTGAGGTGAAAGCTGGGAAGAGAGAGCCTGTGAAGAAACAGCCCTGACTCTGCCAGGCACCCTGTAGAATTTATCCTGCAGGCTATAAGGGACCGGTTTCTTCACGTAGAAGGAGGA
>NW_010133723.1:25998-30067 GCF_000699245.1 Pterocles gutturalis | reverse complement strand
CACCCCCAAATGCCCAGCCAGGGGTCCCCCAGGTGCTCCTCCCAACAGGGCAGCATCCATGCCCAGACCAGCCCTGGCTGTACTCCTCTGAGCTGGGCGGGGGGGGGGCAAAAAAAAAAAAAAAAAAAAAAAAAAAACCAAAAACCATACACACTGAAAACTTTTCAAATAAGTGCTTTTGGGGCTGAGCCCCCAGCCCCGTGCAGCAGCATACAGTAGCAGTTGGTATAGAAATATTCTGCCTTCTGGGTCAGTAGGTACAGAGAGTGATTCTCTCTAATTCTGAGTCCCAAAAGAAGGCAAAAAGATGGTCTAGGTGTCGTTGGTGTGGATGCTCTTACTTCTGCCAGTGTGTGCAGCCCCTGCATGTGAGCACGACCGACTGTCAGATTTATCTGGGACTGGAAGGGAGGAATTGCATCAGGGAAGAAAGGACAGAAGGCTGGCAGTCCTAACGGCTGAGGAGCTGTGTGGCACTGGGCAACTTTCTTTTTTCATATGTTTCATTCTTAAAAAAACGTTGCCTAAATTTTCTGTTCCCCACTCTGATTTTTTTTTTTCTTTGCTCCCATTCAGTAATAACAATTTTACGATAAAACACCCGGGTTTCACAGGCCTGGAAAGTAACTCCTGAGCAACCTCTCTTGGGAGATGGAGAGCTCCTCGCCCCTCCTGGGAGGAGAGCTTGTTAAGGGTTCTCATCAAGGTCCTCATCAAGAGGAGGGTGTCCAAAATGAGCCAGGCACCTTGGGCACCCAGCGCTGCAGGGTCAGCACTGGAGACATCAGTGCATCGTGTGTGTTATTCAGGATAAAAAAAAAGAAAAAATCTTTGTTAAAGCATGGCAGTATCCTCACCCCAAATTCTGGGTGATTTGGGCAAAAGCAGGCAGCTGCTGGTTATGGTTTTGAATTCTGGGCTTTGCCCGTGGTTGGGGCAGTGGATGGAGCGCTGCAGGTGCTGGGAGGCAGGATTGCACCTCCCTGAACACCTCCACTCCCAAGGCGGGGATGCTCATGCACAAGGTGGACTGAAGAGCTGCTGCTCTGCCGAGAGCGAGCTCTGCAAACCCTGCCTTGCGTTTGCCAGGGAGATGACAGATGCAAACCTTCCACCGGTGCGAGGGAGTGCTGGAGGGCAGGGAGGAGCACGAGCAAGGGAGCACAGCCACAGCCCGCTGCCTTTTCCCATTGGCATTTTTTAAATCGTATTTTTAATAATAACCTATAACTAAGGCTGTTAAAGCATGGTGTCGCAGGGCACCCTCTCATCATGGGGTACCCATGGCCAGGAACAGGGCTCTCTTGGTACCGTGGGTGACACCAGCACCCCAAAATCTGACCCAGAGGAAGGAGACCTGAGCTGGGGCTGCGCTGAGCTGCCAGTGCCTGGGCTTGGTTGGAAATCTGAGTCTCCATTCATTTTTTTCAATTTTATTTTTTGAAAGAAGTTATGGTATTGGTATGTCTTGGAAATTTGAACAAATAGCATCAGGTTTGGGGGGTTGTATGTGGTCAGACCTTGGGGTTTTTTTTGTTTTTGCCTAAATCCTATGTTTTTGCCTAAACAGTGTCTGAAGCAATAATTCTGGCAAGGCTGGAATACATCTTTCATCTCAGAAAGGCTTTTACATCCTAACACTTTTTCACAAGGAACAAATTTTGTGGTGCCAGGACCCTCTTGCAAGGCTGAGTGCTGCCCAGTGCCCCAGGGCCGGGCGTTTTGGGCTGGACCACGGCCCCACGCGTGGGACCTGGGAGAGGCGGCTGCAGCCAGGGATGTGCTGGGTGACGTGGGGGGCAGAGCAGGGCAGCTGGGGGGGGTCCCGGGAAATCTGCCTGGGTTTTTGCCAGATAGAGGCAACAAAAACCAGCAGGTCCCTACAAGACGTTTTGATTTCATCCAGATGGCATTTTTCTGTTGGAAAAAAGTTCCATTTAAAAAAAAAAATCAAATATCCTGATTAGTCCTGTAAATACTAACAGTTCATGAGCTCCATCCAAACTCCTGCCCCTCGTGTGTGTCCATGCGCTGCCCACGAGCCCTTCCAGTGAATATTGTGCAAATCGTCTTTACGGAGGTGATGCGAATGCATCAAATCCTCCTCCGGCATGCTCTTCCGCTAAGCGGCACCAGCGGGGTGCATGGCAGTGGTATTTAAGGGAATATTCTTGGAAGGAATAAACCCTAGGCTCTATTACTCCGTCCCAAGTTCAGGGCAAGGGGAGCAGTGCTTGTGGGGGCCATGGTGACTGTTTTTAGCTGTCTTGGAGGAGCTGGAAAAAGCCGAGAGTTGATGTTGCTATTATTTATTATTTCATGAAGAGCTCCAGAGGTACTGCTTCCTCAGAGAGGTGGATGGATAAAATGATGCTTAGAAGTGCCCTTAGATTAATTAATGTAGTGTAACAACTTTATTACCGAAACAGCAAGCGGAAGGCTGATATGTACCATTGCTTATCACGGAACACTTCAGCTACAGCTGTAATTGTTTATGCGAGCATCAGTCTTTCCTACAGGTTTGGACTTGGTTCAATTCTGCAGCTGTTTGGCAAACCAGAACCTTTACTTCCCCGCTTTTTTTTTTTTTTTTTTTTTTTAGTTCCGACTATTAGCTAACCCGGAGAAGGTTGGCAAAGGCTAACAGGTCTTCCCTCTTGCCAGATGCAATTCCGCAGCCTCTGGATCACGCAAGTAGATGTGAGTCTGTCCCCGACGAACCCCGGACAGGAGATGTTTATTCATCCACCGTGTTCAGCACAAGTCCGTTGTTGTCCTTCGACTGTCAGCAGGGTGGATGCAGGATGAGATCTCCTGCAAGTTGTTTAATCATTTGCAGGAAAAATAATTTTGATTAAGTTTGACATAAGAGCAGATGAACTCGAACAGATGAAGAAAGCAAAGATACATCAAATACAGTGCTGGGATTGCAGGCACCAGGCCAGTAAAAATAACCATTGTATAGGGTGGATGTGTTCACCCAGGGGTTACAGAGTTCTTACCATACCCGGTTAAAACTGTGGCTGAGATGGGCTGAACGCCCACTATCAACTTGGCAGAAAAATAGAAGTGATGGAGTAACATGTAATGTGTTTGATCTAAACCCATTTTATTAATAATATTTACGATCAACGAGTGGCAGTTGCATTTCTTCTTTGTCAGTTCTCACCCTGCCGCAGCCGCGTGTCATTATTAACTTACCGATATCTGAATATTTTTAGAGCTGAGGTTTTTCTCCCCCTCGCACGCTATTTGTATTGGAGATGGATGGATCGATGTGCCTGTCTGGTGTCACGGGTTAGTAAGGTGGCACCGCGCTATTGTCACAGCCCGCAGCTCGGGGGAATTGTGCGTGCACAAAGCTCCGAGAGTCCGATCTTTAATTACTTCATTTGCGGGCTGAGTGATTACCAACACTGGGGCCACATCCACAACATCCTGCAGCGCTGGGGCATGTGCCATGAGCATCGCTGTGGGAGCGGGTGCTGGAGCGGGCAGCTTCGCCCACCTTGGGCTGCCTGTGTCCCGGGGTACTCACCGGCCTGCGTAGCCATCTCCTTGTCACCTTGGGCATGCTTCCTGGCGTTCCTTTGCTTCCTGCTCTCCTGGTTCATCCAACCAGACCCTTCACGCTTGGTGTTACCTCCATGGCCTCTCCATCCCAGCTGTCCTGGCCAAACCTCTTCCCCAGCAGCATCTGGGGTCAGCAGGACTCTTCCTGGACCAGCTCCATGGGCTTCCATCAGGTTCTGGATGGTTTTTCCCCACCATGTTTTCACATATTTGGTTTAACCACTTCTCAGGGTACTTCAGTGGCCGCATTTGTGGGCTTGTGGCCAGCCAGGCACCCAACGGCTCCCTGTCCCAGAGGTTCATCCTCAGCTTTGTGTACTCCATCCTGCTGTGGGACCCTGTAGGGCTGGAGGGGCCCAGGTTGGATGGTTTTGGGGTTCAGCTGGGCGTTGCACAGGACAGGGACGGCCTCTGGTTAAGCAGTGCACAGGCATCGAAGAAAAACTGTTATTTAACTTCCCACAGCATCCCGTGCTGCTGCCCTATAATGATATTT
>NW_010133723.1:344-25955 GCF_000699245.1 Pterocles gutturalis | reverse complement strand
GGCGGGGGGTGGTCTGAGCCCCGCCGGCCCCATTCCTGGTGCTGCAGCTCCATCTAGCACCGGCCCGCGGAACCTGCGCGGCCGCGGCCGGGGGGCCGCGGGGGGTGCGGGATGCGGGGGATGCAGGAAGCGGGGTCCCAGCGCATCCCCTGCCGGCCTCCCCCGCCCTGCAGCCGTAGCGAGCTCCTCACCCACTCCTGGTTGACTACAAATCGCTGTAATTAGCCAAATCTCTCTTCTTTTTGTATTTTTTTTAAATTTTGGGTTTTTTCCCCCAAGTTTATGGGTGTTTTCTGAAACACCAAGCTGTGCTGTATCACAGACTCAGGGAGGCAGGAGAACAAGCTGATGGAGGGTTTGGGTTTTTTTCCTCCCCCTAATGTTACAGATTTTGGGAAAAAGTGTCTTCCAGATTGTGAAGAGAGAAATTAAAGCGCCCTTCTCGTTGATGTCAGGAATGTGCGAGCACCAAGTGCTGGCAGGGGCTGCACACGTCGTTACCACCGATCGCTTTTTTGTAGCAATGTAATTAGCGCGTTTAGCAGATCACTGCAACTTTTAAATTCAGATATGTCTTATGCAAAACTGTTGGGTGCTGCTGCTGTGCAGAAGTAGGAGAGGTTAACCCCCTCCAGTCGATGCCTGCTGGCATTTCCCACCGCCAGCTCCTGCTCCCTGCATCTCGCTCTGAAGTTCTTTTGCTCATTGGAATAAACACGTAAACAATCTGCTCTGCAAGGCACGGTGAAACTTTCTATACATTAAATAATGTAATTCAGTTTAAATATCAGTTCATTATCTGTTGCTGGGCAATGTCTTTATCACTGGCAACTGATGGGAGCTGATTACGCTGAGTTGCAGCTCACTCCTATTAATTGCAGTTGATTAACGTGGTTTAATATCACCGATACCCTTGCTCTGCTGCTAGATTCTGCTGGTTCCAGCTGCTCTGGATCCAACGTACACGGGGAAATACCTCCCTCTAGTGCTAGCGTCCGTATTTCTTTGTGGAATCAAGCCTACTGTCTTTAGCACACAGACTTTTTATGAAGTCTGATCCAGAAAACACTGAGATGGGTTTTGATGTTATCTTCTCAGGCTTGGATCCGCCAGTCCTTCCCGAAAGGGCGGACGCTGCTTTGAAGTCACATACCACGTACTTAAAGGCCAAGAGCAGTGGAGGAATAAAGATGCATAAAAAGAGACTTGTCCGAGATGAAGGTTGCGTGGCAAGGGCTGAGCGACGCAGGGTGCCAGAGCAGATCTGGAGGGAGAAAACTGGTGTTCTGCTCCAGGTGAGCTGAGTCGCAATTAAAGTTTTCCTAAACCAGTGACTTCTCTGAGAAACCTGAGGAACCGACAGGGAGGGAAGGCAGGACTCACCCAGAGCCTACCCAGGCTCAGCAGGGGACTGGTGGGATTGGGGACTGGTGGGTACCGTGGAAGGGTACCAAAGGGCAGGTCTGCGGCTCGTCAGTCCCTGCAGAAAGCGAGCAGCCTGTCCTCAGCGGGATGTGCGTGCCCTGGGCTTGCTCATGTTTGTGCCCAATTCTTGATCAAAAAAAAAAAAAAACTACTTTTAAAAAAAAGCCTACCCCAGATCCTCCTAATCTATCCGGTGTTTGCAAAAACCCTGCGATGAGAACTGCGGATGCCTGGGCATCCTAAACTTGAAATTGCTCAGAAACTTTGGGTACCTTCAAAAAAAATGTTCTAATATATGTGGGAGTGAAAAGATGGGAAGGGGATGATTGTAGATGACTGTAGAGTGACTGTTTCCTGCCATTAATTTCCAAAGTTATCTCTCATACAGTATGAAAATGCTCGCTATGTTAGCACTCTAACTTAAGTGTCTCAAATGTGCATTTAATTTGGATTTAATAACACCATTTTTCCTTCTGAAAACTCAGTCAATTATTGAAAGCATTTCTTGAGGTTTAGCAATTATTTAAGAGGTGCATTTACAGTAAAGTAATTAACTCAAATGGCATGTTCATGGAAATAGTATATTTAAAACAAATTTAAATATTTGTTAGCAGAAGAAAATATTTTATGCTACTGTAATTTGATAATCTTCACATTCATTGTCTCTAAAAGTTTTTAGTGTCATTTAGCAACTTGATGGAGAATTTTCAAGAGCCTTGGGGAAAAGGCACTTGGGGATATAATAACAATAAGTGCTTTTAAATGTGCTAGAAGTAATGCAGAATTAGGAAAAAAAAAAAGTGACTAGCTCCAACTATAACCAGCTGTCCCTGGCTTCTTTCTATAGTGCTTTTTTGCTGTTTGTTTTTTTTTCTTGCAGAAAAATAAATATATTAAATGAGGAAAGATAAAGAAAAGGCAGAGAAAAAAAACCAGAAAAAATATTTATGATAATAACAATAATTTCTTCTTATTATTATTATACCTAGAGCAGAGGCAGTGGAAGAGCTGTTTGCAAGAGGCCAGCATGCCCTGAGCTGAGGGAGGCTGGGGAGGCTGGCTGAGGCAAAGCAGGCATGAAATGACCTATCAGGGGATGAAAATAAACCCGCTTCAGCACGATGGGGGTAGTTACATCATTACATTTATTGGGCTTTCCATTTATTATTAACGTAGGTATTTCTCATTACCGCCTGCAGACCTAAATGAATTTCTCTCCTTTACCCTTTTAATTCTGGCATGCTCTTTATGGTGCCTTCTACTCATTTAAAGTAAAGAAACTCTTGCTGAGAGAATCATCAAAGGTGTCTTGGAAATTGCCCCCAACAATGCTTCCATGGGGAGGGACGATGGGTTCCCAATTCAGCTTTTAAGGCAAGTACCAAGCCATCGTGGTCCAGCAGTGGGACTGGCTGCAGAGGTCAGATGTGCACGTGGGACGAGCAGAGGAGGAAACTCACCGTCGCCTTAGGAACGAGGGTTGGGATGTTACAGATGGCAGACGTTAACTTTAAAGCATGAAGCATCCTTGAGGACCGGTTCCCAGGAGCCGCAGGATGCAGCAAGCCCCGGGAGGACGTCCCACATGAGGCTGCCTGTTGGAAAGTACAAAGGGCTGAAATCACGAGGGTCTTGTGTATAATGAGGATACCCCAGTGAACACATGAGCTGTTCTGACACTGTCCCAAGGCTTATGCTGAGTCAACCAGTGGGACCACCATGTGGCTCAGCATCTTGGTTCTGCCAGTACTTCCTCCTCTGTACTGGTTTTATAGAAAGAATCATGTTTTGAGGGTTATTACTGCTATGAAGCTCATTAATTTGTTCAAATGTGCAGTGACTAATTGCAGAAGAAGCACAAGCAGAGTCGGAATGAGTCTCTTTATTGCACTTTTCCAACCTGAATGATTCTATGATTCTGCGATTTGAGGGTTCACTGGAAAACACTGAAATATTCACCCAGGGCTGGGCAACTGCACTTGTGATACCCAGCAGCTTGGTCCCAAAAGGACTTTTCCTTACGCCACGTGCTTGGATGATGTTTTGCGTGGCTGTGAGCTTCCTTCTGCACGTTTGCAAAGCTCATGGCCAGGTGGGCACCTCCTGGCAGTCCTGCTGACACACAAAGAGCTTTTTTCTTCAATGCCTGCTTGCAATAGAGACCTTACAACAATTTATTCCTGAATCTTGTGTCTCACAGCAGCAATGTGGATGGGTCCACTTGGGAGGAGTTGCACAGGGAATTCCCACCTTGAGCTGGACAGTGTGGTCAGCTTCCTGGGAATGGGGTGGGTGCTGTAAATACCCTGTGTGGTGGCCCCGGAGCCCTCGGGGGCTGGTGACACCCCCAAAGCCCTGAGAGGTGGCCTTGCTGCATGGCCCTGGGGTGCCGGCACAGCCCAGCCAAGCGCCGGCACATCTGTGGGCATTCGCAGCTGGAAGGAGAAGCAGTGTTCAGCCAGGACAAGGGATCCCAGGGTGTCCCCCCGCTGCAACCCACCAAGGGGAGCTCTAATCACAGTGATAAACCCAGAGCTCGGGAAGGGATTTTTTTTTTTTTTTTTTTTTAGTAGACTTCTTCCATAAATTTTGATTCATATTTGATATTTATTTGGAAGACTAAATTATGTACATATCTGCAGAGCTTTTTTTAAAAAAAAATGAAATTTTTGTTTGTTTGTTATTTATTTGCTTCCCCCCCCCCTTTTGGCATAGGATTTAAAGGCTGTGCTGCTTTGGAGTTTTAAACTTTTTCTGGACAACAAAGAGGTAAATCATGAGGATGGCCCTGTTTGGGACTTCCTAGGGTAGAGGCGACATATGGGTCAAATAGCTCTGCTTGGGAATATCGAGGCCATAACCCTGCAAATGGAGCCTCCAAGCGATTGCCATTTGCCTGCAGCCGGAAGGAAAGGTGCCTGGAAGGGTCCCTTCTCCTTGGAGCGTGTGTTTGTTCCCATCTGTTACACCTGGGGACTGACCAAGGTGCCACTTGGTGTCTGGTAGGAGAGAAGTAAAACAGCTTCCTATATAGGGGGACATTAAAGTGACATTGGAAACTTTTCCAACATGTTAGATGTGTAGGAAGAAACAGAGCAAAGTGTGACCATTCACAAGCTCTGCCTGGCCATGAACGCCTTTGGGGTGTTTACAAACACCATCCTCCCCCGGGAGTAAGGAGAGCTCTCGATACTCAGGGAAATGTTTTCAGAAAGGTTCCCATTTGGAAACCAGGGAAGTGCAGCCACCCCAGCACGTGAGCTGCTCAGAAATAGAAATGCTGCACTTTAAGGCTTGTCTTTTTCCTCTGCATGCTTATTCCCGAGGAGCAGTTTGGGAACGGTGTTGGTTTTGTACTGGTTTCACAGAGGGAATTTGTCCGAGGCTGCTGCACCTCCTGAGGAGCCCGCGTGCGTTTTGCAGACCCTGTGTGCAGTGCATGGTCCCTTGGGCTTTGAATTGACTTTCCCCATCGTTTATGCAAATGTTCGGTGTCTGTACGGGTGCTGGTTTGTAAAACCCTTGTCCCCGAGCTGCCTGGAGAGGCTGATCTCAGCTGCAGCTTGCTGGCGGTGCTGCCGCGGGGTGTCACCTGGGGAGGGGACTGCGGGCAAGGCTCGGGTGGGTGACACGCTGAGGTTGGGAACGGAGAGAACAGCAACCTCAAATTCCCCAAAACCTCTAAATTCCCTTCTTTGATACATCTGCTTGTCCCACAGCAGAGGCACGAGCTCACCCCAGGTATTTGCAGAAGCAAAGAGCGAGGTCACCCCTGTGCTGCAGCGGGGAGAGGAGCAAATCCGGGACTGCTGCTGGGGGTGCTGCAGGCTCTGAGCTGACTTGGTTGTCTCCATCTAGTATTTAAATAATGAGCAGGAAAATCTCTGCATTGTTGGCTGAGAGAGAGAGATTAAGGGCATGACCCCTCCGCCAGCGCCAGCGCAGAGCCCTGGGGCTGCTTGCCGGTGTCTTCCTTAGGAACCGAGCCCAGGATTAACCTGTACTGACACAGCCGGGCTCACGGGGTGGTAACTGACGGATTTGCTCTGAATGTTGGCGATTTGAACAGTCTGAAAAATTGCAGAACTTCACGTGTTTAGGAGAGGTTTCATGGTTGGAAAAGATAACTGCGTAAGGGAGATAAATTAGGGTTATCAAGGCGTGACAAGAGAAAACTGTTTCGGAGTTTTCCCCTGGCTGGCATTTGGCTTTGTTATATATAGACATATTGATGAGTGTAAAGGAAAGGCTACCCAGGGTCCAGAATAAACCAGAGGAGATTAAGAGATGCCTGCCCTATCAGCTGGTGTTTGCTGCTCGGCACAAATCCATGCAGGATGCACAGCCAGGTCCTTCACGCCGAGGACATCCATCTGTCAGCGCTCGACCGGCGGTGGGTGATCTCTGGTGGCCTTCGGGTCACAGGGTAGAGGGGACGGGGAGGAGGAAATCGGCCTCTTTCTTGGGGGAACCCCTCTGGTTTGTGTACCCCTGCCAGGGGTCCAGGGCAGGCAGGGCTGGGGCAGGCAGGGCTGGAAGCAGCAGCAGTCACAGTGCCAGCTCCATGGCTTGGAAACCTGGTCAACACCTCCTTGGCCCATCGTTATAGCTGAAAATTAAATGTGTTGTGTGGCAGCTCTGAAACAGCATGTTCTTTCCTTTAGCCCAGAGGCTTTTCACGTTGTATAAAAATGTGTTATTCAATTTACAGGGTCATATTTTATGAAAAGCAAGGAAAGTTTTCGTTCTCCGAGGACCAAACTTTGCTTTCAATTTTTGTTGGCTCCAGCAAGGTTTGGCCAAAACAAGGAGCTCTGCTCTCACCAGGACCAGTCTCAGGGCAGAAGTTACATTCAAAGCCTTACCTTACCCCAGGTAATACCTTTCTTTTAGAGATAATTCTTCAATTTAGAATTTGAATTTGCATTTTAACTTTGAAGGTAGTTGTTCATCAGTTGACAAAAATGAAACTTGGTACAGCAAGAACAGCCAGGTCCATCCCGCCATCCCCGCAGCACCACATCGAGAGCGGTGTGGGCAAAACCATCCTCCTGAACCAGCAGTCTTCCACTTGGAGTGCCTTGTACCTAAGGAGATGGTTTGGCTCTGGAGTATTTGAGTTACCCCACACTAAAGATGGGGTTTTATTTCATTGCTATGGTCAGGAATCGCACCAGGCTCTGCGGAAGCCAGAGTTGCCCTCCTGCACCAGAATATTCTTGTAATCAAGCCTTATCTAAAGGGGGCTCAAGAGCAGTTCTCAAAGTTATTTGCAGGGCATCACATGCATCCTTACGGGCTATTTTTGCCTCTGTTATCCGTGTACAAGCAGTTTTCTGCTCCATAGCCAGGGTGGCAGCAGATGTGTGGCAAGGGTCCCTGAGGCCACTGCAGAGCCAGCTGGGGACGGGGACATGGCAGTGGTGCCAGGGGACAGGGGCTGGGGAACTCAACACCTGGCTTCCCCTTAGACAGCTAGTCTTGTTTTGGAGGTTAGATTAAGGTTGCTCCATTTGTTGAAAATTATTTTTAATTAGCATGTTGATCTGGAGTCAGGAAAAAACCCCTGGAGAGCAGTTGCCCAGTTAATTGTATAACTCCGTCCAAACTTGCCCACCCAAGGACACGTCCCCACCCCACTGCAATTCACGGCAGGAAAATGGCAGGAGTCAGCTTCCCCAAGACGTTTGCAGAGCTTTGGGAGGTGGAAGCTGGGACACACTGGTGGAGCGAGGACCCACCAGTCAGCAGGGAAGACCGATGGCCATCCCTGTCCCAGGGACAGCGCTTTTTCACCAAAATGGTGGGATTCAAGTCTATTCTGCAATGTTGTATTTTGCCTAATATACTTTTTCTGTAGTGAGTAATAGTGATGAATTTCATTGACTCTGATTAAAATAGAATCACAGAATCACAGGATGGTTTGGCTTGGAAGGGACCTTAAAAATCACTGAGTCCCCCCCCCTGCCATGGGCAGGGACACCTCCCACTAGCCCAGGTTGCTCAAAGCCTCAGCCAGCCTGGCCTTGAAATAACATTCCAAATGTGCCATGTACAGAGTTTTTGTTTTTAGTTATTAACCAGCTAGAGCAGTGGTTTCCCAGGGGGCTGGTGGAAGGATGCTGCAGCTTTTGGACCCCATCCATGCACTCCCCGGTGGTGCCTGTGTCCATGCAGTCACCGCAGGCATCTCCCGGCTGAGTGCTCCTGGCTGAGGGCTGTGCCACCATCCCTGTGCGATGGCCAAGCCATGGGAAAGGCTCGGGATGCGGTTGGGCTGGGTTCATAGATAGTGTGGGCAGCCAGGGGGTCTGGTGGGATGCTCTCTGCAGGGTCTGGATGCTGTCCTTCCGTCGCTGCAGAAAGGCCCTTGAAATAATAAGTTTTCTGGGAAGGACAAAAGGGTCGGTAGCACTTCATCTGTATTTACGGTGCCACAGTCGCGTGGCAGATGGCACCGCTTTTGTGTCTTCACACTTTCTGTGATGTTTAATTACAGGGCTATAAATAGCTGGGTTTATGACTTACGGTCAGATGCTCTCTCATCATGGTGAGAAAATAAGTAATAACAAGCACATCAAGAAAGAGGCTATTTTTTGGGGTTTGGGTTTTTTTCCTTTTTTTTCCTCCCTTCAGGCAAGTGCCCCTGTAATCGTGTGGATTTTCAGAGATGGGGGTTTCTTCCTGCTGCACTCTGCTCTTCTCCAGCCACCCAACGGATTTAATTACAGGGGAAGGTTTGTGCTCTGGAGTGTTTATTACACAGAAAAATTCTGGATTTGATGAGATAATAGTTGGGGATTAGGGTTTACCTGAAAATAATCCATGTGGCAAAGCCATAACAGGCTGGATATAAATCTAGTGCTTCATTTCTAAAGCGCCATGGAAGGCTTCGCTGGTCCGCCTTCGCTCTGCAAAAGAGCAGATGTGTCCCTTATCTCCTGACCCTGCGAAGCCTCCTTCAAATGAAACCAACACCAGCAGCCTGGCTTTTGTAAGGGAAAGCTGCAGGCTCCTCACTGCAGTAGGATTTGGAAGGAAAATGGCAATTGATAGCTTCCACATGCTCACAGCCAGGTGGAAAATATGGATTTTCTTATTCTTCGAAAAAAAAACCTTGGGACAGGGCAGAGCAAGAGGGTGGAGGCAGCTTTCCAGGCAATCAGCCCCGGAACATCCCGTGCTTGGCTTTTCCTCCCTCTGCCTTAAATGCTCTGCAGCGTGAGGCTCAAATAACTGTGATTAGGGGAAATAACAGCCAAAGCAGCCTCTGCCTCGGAGGCGCCGCGGCTTTGTCAAAAATAACACCCGTGCTGCGTGGGGAGGCTCGTTAGGCAGCAAATGGGATGTGGGGGCTGCGGGGGCTGTGCCGGGCGGGATGGACCTGGGACAGGGAAAATGCAGCTCTTGCACGAGGTACTTAATGAAGAAAATTATCTGTCAGAATAAAAGCCATGTAGTGCTTGTTTTTGAAAAAGTGGGGGGAAAGCAGCTAAATTCAAGTTAAATTAGTTTTATATTTGGCTTCCCATTTAAAACCCACATTTAAGCTTTTCAAGGTGCTTATTTCCCATCGATATGTAAATTTTGAACGTTGAGTAAAATCAGTTGTAAAATCAGTTTTTCTGCTTTGGTGGCTGCAGATCATACCAAGGACACAATGCGTTGGCACAGCAAATATCTGGTTACATCAGGGTCGGGCGGGTCATCCCCGGGAGGATGCTTTGGCACCGCACATCCCTGGCTCTCTCCCAAACTGGAGCCCAAGCAGCCCCTCGTGTTTCAGTGCAGGGTGACGTGTTCTGAGGGCAGGAACAGGTAACCGCGGGGAGGGAGATCTGCAGCTTAATGGAAATGTCCTCTGAGCCGTGAATCGCAGCACAGAATTTTTGAGATTATATGTATGAGTTTGCTCGTATTTATTAAAGTATCAAAACCT
The DNA here is from genome assembly GCF_000699245.1 of Pterocles gutturalis. Classification (NCBI taxonomy): domain Eukaryota; kingdom Metazoa; phylum Chordata; class Aves; order Pterocliformes; family Pteroclidae; genus Pterocles; species Pterocles gutturalis. The sequence goes on along the minus strand of NW_010133723.1, from coordinate 16,591 downwards.
GAAATGGAAATGATTGAATTACAGTTTCTAGGCAAGTTCAATTTTATTTTCTGTGTTTCTCTGCAGGTAGCCACTGAATGTATCCCAGCGTGACAGGAGCAGGAGGCAGGCAATGGCCGATGGAAATGCCTTTCTGTTGTGCTGCACAAAATGAGAGGTTTCCCGTTGAGCCCTAACATGAAGCTCTGCTTGTCCACGGGCAAAGCTTGCGAGCTCCTTGGTTTCACTACCTGTGCAATTGATGATGACCCAGCTCACAGTGGAGATAAATTAATTAGTGCTTGGGAGCATGCGAGCTCTCAGGGATGAGCTGGTAGGAAAGACCACAGGAAAATGAAGAGTTCTCGTCCCAGCTGGGGGTGACAGATGGTAAACAGAGCACGGACCACACGAAGGGTGATGTACCTACACCATGCAATGTCTCGTGCCACCGTACAAGGTAGCTGAGGTGCAGTGAGGTCTCTAACCACATCTCCTGAATGAAGCTGCTGTAAATTGATGGGCTCTTTTAGGATAACGTGTGAGATGATGGAGACTGCTCATGGCTTAGCAGAGCACAACACATTGGCTTAATTTGTTGGCCAGAGCTAGCCAATACTTAACTTGTAGATATTGACTGCAGGCTAATTACACTAGATCTTCGTCAGAAGCAGGAGGCTGTAACCATAAATCGTTGGTAGCGGGGTCCGTCCTGAGGGAGCCCCACTGACAGGGGATGGATGAGCTCCTCTTGCCATGTGCATCTGGTCTCCTTCCTGCAGTGGCCAGTATTGAAGATCCATCTCACTCAGTGTCTTTACGATATTGACTCATTTATATTATTTTGGATTTCCTTTTTTCATACATCTCTCAGATTTATTTTTGCTTTTTTCTTTTTTTTTTTTTTTCCTGCCATGTAGCTTTTTTTAGTGTTGATAACCACCTAGCAGCTGGTGCTTACCTATCTTTGTAACCATCATTTTCTGTGCTTAGGTAAATTATGTCACTCCTGTTCCAGAAAGGAATCCGCTTCACTACTGGGCTAGTGCAGAAGTGATGTGTTTGGCAGAATATTAGGTACCCAGCCTCTATCTAACATAGAAACAGTGAGGAAGGATAGATTTTGACTGCCACCAACCCCAATCACCAACCAGATTTCTTCCATTTAATTTATAGCGGAGCAGCATGACCCATTGGATAGGTCATGTTTGAGGATGAGCTCCAGCAGAAAACAACAACTCATGGATAATATACTCTCTGAGAAGAAACAGGAATTGCTGGAAATTCCTGAAAAAAAAAAAAAATGCCTGGAGAGGGGACATCAATTTTTGATCTGTACCTTGATGAAACAGGTTTTTTTACAGGAGGTTGGTACACAGAAAAACTAGCAAAATTCATCTGCCTCCCCGGTTTATTAAAATAAAATAAGATAAAATAAGATAAAATTGCAAAGCCTTTGATGTAGTTACATCACCCCCTTTTCAACGCTCCATGACAGATCTAGTGCGGTTGGTGACCTCCCCTTTGAAGACTCCTGTTCGTACTCTGTCAGCACCCGCGCCGCTATTTCAGGAGCTCAGAGGGAATATCTGCCTCATGTCGGTGTAGGACAGATCGAAACCAGAACAACCTTTACAAACAAGTGCGTTGATGTGGCTTGATGCTCGACAAAGGGAGTGTTTGCCTGAATCGGCTGCGTAGAACAGCCCGGAACAAAGCAAAACCGTCAAACATCCCTGCAGTGATTAAAGTGACTTTGAAATCTTAAAGTAGTCCTCTGTTAATTACAGTAGACTACTAATTGCATTGGCCTCCCAGCCTGTAATTCAGAGAGGGAAAGCATTGCAGGATGTGTTCGAGGCGGTGCGGACTGGAATATAGCGCCTATAGCAAAGGAAGCTGAGCTAGAGCGGTAAGAAATATCAATGAATAATAGATATAAATATGCAGTAACCCCACAAACAAATGTATATGTGACATCAGGAAGGAATCACTCCGATGACCTCGCTAGCTGCAGGCGGGTTGGACGGATGCCTGCGGAGCCCAGACCCTCCAGGAGGTGTGAGCCCAGCCTGACCCCCCAGGGACACGTCCCAAAGCGTCACACCCGCTCCCAAAGCACAGCGAATCCCGGCAACGAAAGCTGCACGCTGTCCAAAGGAGAGAACAGCTTTGTGAGCAAGGTGTAATTGAGTTTCTAAAGGGCAGGAATATATGAGTAGCTTTTGGAATATTTTTTGGGTGTACTTTCCCTGTGGTAAGGCATCAGTGTGTCGTTCCCGAGGAGTCACGCTGCTCTGACACCGGGCACGACCTTCCTCAAGCACAACACTTTGTAAAACAGAGAGAACAGGGAGGGTGTACGACTGAAATTCAGGAGAACCTCAGGTTCCGTGTGATAGAGAGGTGGTTTCTAAAAATGATAGAGACTGAATGAAAAAAAAAAAAAAGTTTTAATAGAATAAATCAAAGTTAAAAATAAATTAAAAATAATTTTATTTTTTAAAAGGGGATTTTTTTTTAAACTTGTCATTTTAAGAAGCAGTCTCTGCTGTACCGTGGAGGGGAGGCAGCAAACTTCCCTGATTCTGTACTTCTCTCCAGGTTTTGGAAAGCTCAGTGTTACCCGATGGCATTGAGCACAAAGCAAGCTAGACAGGAAATTGCTGCCTGTTTGACAAGCTCGATGAATGACCCTGCCACGAATCGACTTGGGAAAAAAATTTTGATGCCAGCTTGCACATTGACTTGACATACTAAATCAGTATTTAACAAATAATTACAACAGATAGCTGTTGCTGGTTAGCTCAATAGTCTAAATTGTTAATGGCTGTATTATTGGCGAGATAATTGACCATGATACCCGCGTGCAGTGTGGTGTGAGCAATGCCATGCTCCAGAAGAATGACGGTACCTAAAGCCGAAGGGTTTCTCACTGGAAATGAAGGTAATCCAACGAAGGGGGTGGGAGAGGGATGCCGGGTCGTCAGGCACCACACTTAAAGACTGTGCTCATTAATTGGCGTATTTAGGGAGCGGAAGGCTGGCTGATGGCATTAAATAACTAACCACTGGTTTGTTCTCACGTACGAGGGCTGGAAGATGGGTTGATGGTATTTCAAAGTGATGTTCTGTTATCACCGAGTGTGCCAAGCTGTCCCCATCGTCATCTTCAGGCTCTGCCCATCCTCTGCTTCTTCATCTCTTTCCGATGAAAAAGCGCTTCAGTCCAATATTCCATGTAGTACAGTATATTTAGTACGAGGATACTCAACCTAAATATTGAAAAAATCTGTTAGGCAGCAGAGCAATCTCTCTTTGATTGGGCTTTGATTGATTGTTGCTTTCCCTCAGATAAATTCTATTAATTGCCTTGGTAGAATAATTTGGAATGCTAATTGGTGATGTTTTCATATTTGGGAGGCACAGCCCAAGCCTATGTCTTTCTGTCACTGCCTATAAACTGATTTTTCTGCCTTGGCAGCGTTTCAGGGCCAGGGTGTTTTGGTTAAAGAAAAGCAGCCTGTATCTTTTTTTTTTTTTTTCCTAGAAAAATCAGATTTCTAATTGCTCTCTAAAAATGAGTTCCTGTGCTGGGCTTATCAGCGCGGCCAGCTGACATTTCAGCGATGGCACTGGCTCTCCGGCTTTGGCATTAATGACATCTCATGAAAATGCTAATGAGCTCATGAGAGCTGATCCTGCTCATTAACTATATTGCACTGATTTGCAGAACGTGGTGTTGAAAACATGCATTCCCCCAATCAAAGAAAAATGTGGTTTATGTGCTTTCCAGGCACATAATCAAAATTAATCAAGGCCAGATCTTTTGCTTAGATTTTTTTTTTAAATGTTGTGGCTAAAATTAGGCTGAAGAAGGCACGCTGATCTTTGAGGTATGTATATTCATTGTATATAGGCTTTGGGAGGGTTACTGCTAAATGTATATGGCTGGATTTCCCACTGCTTATTTTAGCAGTGGGTTTGATGGATGCAGCACCCAAAAACTGCTCGATGGGGGCTGGAAATGCCCGTCTGACCCCCTTCATGGGAGCCGGTGGCTCAGAGGTAGGTTCAGTCGCATGAATTCCCAGAGTGTCACCAAAGGATTTGGGTCACTGAAGGATGTGGGTATGAGCTTAAAGGAAAACATGTAACATGTTCTAAAAGGTAAGGGTTGCCACCAAAGCTAGAAGGGTGCAAATCCCAGATGACAGCATCTAACATGGTACATGTAAGCTGCCAAATTGTACATACCATCCCATAGAGTGCACTTACAGAATGGGGCGTATTTGCTCATGAAACACAAAATGCAGTTCTTTTCCTCCTGTAAACTCCTGAGGAGGAACGAACCCTGAAGGAGGTTATCCAGCGGCAGCTCTGTTCACTGCTCCCCTGGCCGGGCTGGTGGGAACGCGGAGCCCACGTCGCTCTGGGGCACCTCAGCAGAAGAGCATCCCCCCGGCCGAGGAGGGACACGTGCCTGGTTTGGGTATCCTGGGTTCCCCAGCCTAGGGTCCCTTCCACCCAAACCATTCTGTGATTCAATGGTTCCGTGACCACCACGGCAGCGCTGCATTATGTGGGATGTGGGAATTACTAGCTCCTGGTATGTGGTAGCTCCTGGTAACCAGTCAGGCTGTCTCTGGCAGCCGTCATCCAGAGATCTTGGTGGGATTAATCACTAAATCCTGCCTGGGAGGGAGATCAATATCTGACACCATTTCTCTTCAATTTTTAATTATGTTCTTTCCTCAATTTCTTGAAATTTAAATAAACTATTTAAGAGGTGAAGAAAAAAAATGTAAAAGTTCCACAGGAACTGTCTGCCTTCCTCTTGAAAAGGATGTTTGAGGTCTGGAGAAAATGGGGAAAAGAAAATTCTCTTTGCCAAACCAGTGCACCCCTTGGCTTCTGGAATTCGGGGAGTTGCTGCACTGGGGTGGCCACACGTGGACTCTGGATGCCGAGGGCTGGAGGCATCGCCTCACACAGCCTCCCTGTAATTCCCATGTGTGGGAAGCAAAACCTCCTCCACAGCCCAGGAGCTGCAACCTGTTGGAGTCCCGGGCTCCAGGCTAGCAAGCCTTGGGAAGGTTCAAGGGTAAGGGAGAGGTGAAATACAGCTTGTGTCAAGAGTTTAATCAAAGAGGGAACGACGCAAAATCCCTCAGATCATTTAAACAGGAACTCAAGAGGATCTTCTCCTATAATAGATAATCACCAAAACATTTCCTTTATATATTCCAAAGGAAAAAAATGAGTGTCCTCATCTATCACCCGGTTAACACCAGGGTTTGTAACACATACAAACAAGGGTGAAATACGACTGCTATCTTCTCGACTCTGTAATTGTAAAAATGAGCCTTTCAAAACCCAACCTCGTCCGGTGTTTCAAAGCAGGAATAATTTACAATGTTAATTACCTCACACCGGCATAAAAATATCTGTACAGTAAAACTACAGATCAGAAGATGAAAGAATAGCACCTGCTAAACAAGAAACCAGCAGAGCAGTGGTTGGCCAACCTTGTTCGTACAGCTCCGACCAGAGGGAGCAAACATGCTGGATTTAAAGGGGATAAAATGCATTTTTCAACACAGACTTCCATTCCACAGTGACCAGTGAGCGACTAGAGTGACACTATTCCCATCCCAAGTCACAACAGCAAGGAACACTTTTTGGCCATCTATTTTGTAATTTTTTTAAAATTTTTTTTAAAAGAGTGGTAGCTTTTGTACTCATTTCCTAGTAAGACAGCTGGAGTTTCTTTTGCTGGATTTTACACCAGTTTGCTATTTTTAAAATCTGCCAACATCAGCCGTACATGCCCCTGCTTCCATGCTGCCTGGGTGGGCAAGTGATGGCAGTGCTATACACATACACAGTCATTGAGTCCACTCCTTACAAAAACCAACAAAAATCAAACAAAACCCCAGAATGTCCTAAATTACATGGTAAAGACCATGTCGAGGGCAGCCGCTGCCTCTGTCCTTGCAGGTACCTCTGCAGCCAGCCTTTGGGTTGTCAGAGCATCTAATTTTTGAAATTAAGGAGTATTTAATATAAATTTAAGTAAAAGTGTATCAATGCTTTGCAATGAAGAATTGCACACACAGTTATTTTGCCAAACAATTATGCCTGATTTTTTTTTTTTCCCTTGGTGAAAAAATGTGGCTATACAAAAAATACGGAAATCCTGAAATTTGACCCAATGCCTATGCTGCAGAATAGCAATATTTTGTGTACGCTATATGCCATATGGCACTGCCCCTTTGCCACTTGCTTTATCACAAAAAGGTGACATGCCAATGGCCAGGCGCTCAGCTGTCAAAAACCCAACTTTTGGTAATTTTGTTTGTTGTTTAGCAGAGAACAAATCTCTTGTTTAAATATTCTGCTTTCACCACTTCATCTAACTTACATGCACATTTGCAAACTATACCCATTAATTACGTACCGATGCCTCGCCTGAGCTCTGTTTGGTTTGCTAACCCTGTGTTTACGCCACCACTTTTTAAGCTGCTGTGACACGGGCTGGCACAGCCCTGGGTGAATTTTGCAGATTCTTGGGAAAGAGAGCATCCATCTCTGCTGGGGATGCGTGCTGCTCTCCTCCTTTATTACCATTATGATTAAATACCTTAAGAGGTCTGTTTTTCCTATTACACTGTCAACAGAAACCATAAAATCTATTTGAAATTACACTATTATCTACTTTTTTTCCTGTTGTCTGGAGAACAAGTACTTCCATGTCGCAGAAGTAAATTAAATATTTCACCCAGGCTTCCCAAACTCCGGCTGGTTTCTGTCTCCAGCCTCTTTAGTGCGCAGTGCCAGAGCCTTGCGGGTATTTAACACACCTCCTCGATGGCATTACTGCCCAGGGAGATTCACCTCCGGCATCTCTGACAGGAAACCTCAGAAAAGCTCTGGCAAAGGAAAATGTAACTGTGCACCGCTATTGCGGGGGTCCCTTGGCAAAGCCTACCTCCACCTGTGCCAGCATCCTCCGAGCTCATTGCTCAGCCACGGCAATGCCTAGATTTCTCTGTGCTAGCAGAATTGGCCATACTAGTAAATTTTATCAGCCTAAGCTTTGTTTCACATTATTTTTTCCCCATTTTTGGTGCAGAGAAAGCTTAATTAAAGTTGGCTTCGCCTGTGGCTGGTGGCGCTGGAAATCCAAGCGGATGCTGGCCAGGGATGCTGGCAGAGCCACAGGCACCCAGCCATCCTCCCCCTTCCCCACCGGTACCCCCTCTCCGTGCTGCCATGGGGCTGACTGTCCCCTGCCCCGAGGGTCCTGTGGTGACCCCAGCCTCAGCAAGAGCTGCTGCAGTGCTGGGTGGCACACCGGTGTCCTTGCTGGGCATGGACGAGCTTAAAAACATTCCATCTAGCGTCTGCAAATAGGGAATCTGTGCATCATCGGTGTAATCATACGCTGTTCCCCAAATGACCTTAAAGAAGGTGATATATTACCTTCTGTCTGGAAGAACCAGCATCCAGCATGGGAATAAATAATGGGGGGGACCCCCGCCACCACCGGGCTGGGCGGAGGGACCCGAGGGGACCCCGCTCCCAGAGGCGGTGACAGAGGTGATGGCTCCCATTCAGAAACCGCTCAGCTCCAGGGGCTGCGCTTGGGGGTTTTAGTTGGCAGCTGAAGCATAAGGAATGAAACAAGGCTATATTTAGAGCTATGAATAATTCTGCATTATGAATGGAAGAACGTGTCGTGTGAGACCCGCGCAGGAAGGCGCTCGCTATGTGCCAGCACTTCTCTCCGCTCGGGTGTTGAGTCTCCATGGGGAAACAGGATGGTTCTTTGTCTTCACGTGATTCATCCATATGCAACAAACCTCTATAGAGGTAAAAACCGCTTATTCTCATTCATAGATAATGAGCAAAAAAGTTATAAATAGCTAATTCTATTTAGATAGCTCGTGCATTCATGGCTTAGCACTTCTCAGGTCTTGCATTTTCTCCTTCCAGTCCTGTCGCAGTCTGTTCTCCCTGGAGTCTAGGGCTTGTACCTGGAAAGCATGAATGTGCTTAATTAGTAAGAAGTCAGCTAAAAGATATTGCTCAGGACGGCTAGGGAAGTTTGTTTAATTTGTGCATTGAAACTAAAGAACTGAAAAGGGAGGTATGATGACTTAGCAGTTAATTCACTCAAAAATATTGTATGTAGTAGAATTAAGTTATGGCCCGCAGGGAGAAGGATGAACAAAACACGTGGCTATCGACAGTCAAAGCTGTCTGTAATTCATACATCGGCTTCCCGTGATAGCAGATGTATTTCAGGATTTCTCCTGCCTGTAAAAATGTAGGAATGGCATCATCAACCAGGGCCCAGATTCCTGCAGTCTGGCTTGCAGTGATGGGTTCACACAGTGACAATTTGTTGTAGGAAACACCAAATGCAAATGATGTCCCCAGGTCCCCCGGGCAGACCCTGTGCCCAGCCTCTCTGGAGTCACTGTGCACGGGAACTGCTGCTGCTCTGGCTGCCGTCTGATTTCACTTGGTAAAACCAGAAATGTTCAAGGAATCTCTCACCATGCCCCATTTTTCTGCTTTTCATTTGTCACACAGATGGCATCATCCCGGTGCAGCCTCGGGGACCACTGCAGCTGCATCCACAGGCAGCTCGAGCCGGAGCCCCAGGGCTCTGCACATGGTCCCCGCGCCTGGGTCTGGGAAATCAAATATGTCACCCAGGCTTCCCAAACTCTGGCTGGTTTCTGTCTCCAGCCTCTTTAGGGTTTGGTGCTGGAGCCCCAGGTGTGGTTGACACACCTCCTTCCCCACACCAGCTCACCAGGGGCAGCAGAAGCCCTTTGAAGCATCTCTCTTTCCGCCTCCTCTTTCAGATCAGCCCAATCCCTTTTCCGCCTGTTTGGATGGTACATGCGTGTGCCCAGCTCCCCACACGCCCACCCTCTGGGTTAAAATAGTGGCTATTTGGGATACAGAAGGCAAACAGTGCAAAGGAAAAGCGTGGCTGGATGTTGTGAAACTGCCCGGGTAGGTAAGGTCAGAGCCGCAGCATCAACCCTCGCAGCATCATGGGCATCTCCAGCAAGAGCAGACACCCCAGCTGCCTGCTGCAAGATCCTGGCAGGCCAGGAAAGGGTTAGTGCTCATTGGCTAATTAGCTCAGATGTTGATTAGGAGCACATGCTTCTTCAAAATAAGGTCCAGGGGACAATACGTGTGTCTTTCGTTAATAAGAGTGAAAGTAGAAACATGGGTGATAACTTTCTTTAGTTATTCATTTTACAAAGTTATTTCTTTGAGAGAGCTGGGCTTTGTTTGGGTGCCATCCTTGCTGCTGGGGTGGGAGCAGGTAGGTGTGCGGTGCTGGGAGGACATGGGGAGGTTATTATGGGGTTTGGGAAGTGGCTTGGGGGGCTGGAGGTGGGGTCAGCTCTGTTTGGTGTGTGTCCCTGGAGCTGGTGGTGCCCCCATGCAGCTAGTCCAGTCCTGGGGGACCCTGCATGGAGAGCTCTGCTTCTGTGGATTATTTAGCTTGGCTGATGTTTGAGATGAAATCCTTTTCTGGCTTTCTGCTACTAGAGATGATGCTGTGTGCATCTGTGGTACTGGGAAGCGCTCAGGGAGCTGAACCCCATGTGTGTGGTTGTGTCACAGCTCGGAGAGACTCGCAGCATCACTTGACATGTCAACCTGGCAAAGCCTCAGCACAGGGTGCACAGACCTGCTGCACAACCCTCTCGTGAATGAAGTTAGAAGCTAACACAACAAATAGGTGCTCTCTGTGTAGATGAGGATGACCGTCCTTAGGACTATGGAGAAAAACTCTTTACTCACTTCAGGTTTGTTGGATTTACCCTTGAAGACAGGAGCATCCTGGAAAACAATCAGTGTGTTTGGAGCACTCAGCCAAGTGATTAGTGTCATCCAGAGGTGACCAATCCTCATTTTAATATAATTATAATGCTAAAAATCGTACCTCTGAGTGTCGGGACAGCCCTCCTGAATTAAGACCCCCTCTTACGGAGCATGTATAGTAAATTTAAGAACACCGTGTTTTAAAATCAAAGCAAGAAAAGACCTGACCAACTGCAATTAAGAGATAAAAACTGACCGATCATAGTTAGAAGGATGCATATAAATACCCAAGGGGACTGCAACCAGGTGCTCAGCTTTGAGGAATTGCCACCCAGCACCCGTCTCTGCACAGACGTGCAGTAAAAAATATCTCAGCTCTGGGGGTGTGTTGGCTTATCGCACCCTGGGTGACAAACTCTGCTTGGGAGGGAAAGACCCCGTTAAATGTACTTTTTTGCAGTGATTTGTATTGTCTTGACCATAACTGGAGCTCTGCTGCAAACTAGGTGAACTCAGCTCAGGGTGCTGGTGGAGGCGCGACACGAGAGCAAATAACTCCTGGAGTATGTGGCTAGCTCTAGTCCCCAGGAGCAGGCATGTGAAGGGTGGGTTTCCAAAACCTTGAGCAGTTCTGTCTTCTGGTACTAGATAAACCTCTCTGTTGGTGTAACTTCCGCAACCTGCACTGAAGAATTGCTTAATCTTCACACATTCAGCTCAAAAAAAAAAAAAAAAAAAAAAAAAAATTGAAAAATCTCATTATTTGGTAGCATACGGAATCATTCCAATCAAAAATAGCTTGTCTAGAATATTTGCTGAAATTTCCAGGTATAAGTGGAAAACACAATTAGCAGCTTCATGTGAAAAATGAAAACAGTGTTTAGGCTAGAGGGGATTCAATCTGTTGAAGCACATTTCAGTCTCCATCTGATGCTAAATAGCTATCTGCATTGCAGATAAAGCTATATTTGCATGCGGACCTGGATGTTGTCATCTCTCTTTCTGCAATTGTTTTGATTTGAAGTCCCTTGTACAGACTCATTAGCTGCCTGGAATATCTTAGTCTGTAAGTGTCTCTCCGGAGGTGATATTTGAGATCTCTTGAGGACCTCTGATTATTTCGTACAAGTGTTTTTCCTGCTTTGATGGAGCTTGCTGCCTTGGTCACCTTCATTTAATCTGAAATGAGTGCAGTTGGTGTCACTTAACTGGGAGGGGTGGGAAGGCGGGGAGAAGGGGATTGATTGTAGGCTTAATTTCTCGGCAATGCAAATAGAGCTGAATACACCCAGGGAGTCTGAATGAAAGTGCTTGGGACAGTTCACAGGCTTTAAAAACAAATAGAAGAACCTTCCTCCTTCATCTCTAGGGAAAATCAGAAGCTCTCCACCCTGTGTGCTTCATCATTTGTTATTTCTGAAAGATCCCAGAACATACTTGGACTATAATTACTTTCGCCCAGAAGGACTTTAACCCTTTCCTGTTAAGGCAGGCTGCTTGTGAAATACCAATATATGCATATAGGGATTTATCTGAATGCTAAAATGGGAATTATGGAGTGATTTTTTTCTATTTCTGCAGCAGTATTTGACCTTTGGTCCTTTGATCCTAACATGCACTTACAAGAACAGAGACTTTTGGATAAACTTCCCCTTCTAAAATGAACAGCTACAAGTGCATTCCCTGTAATTCGTGGCTGGTTTGTTCCACTGTTCCTGCTATGTGGACAGACATGCTAACAGGACTCTAAAAAAGACAGCCATGCATGAGGACCAGAGGTTTAGCTGTTACAGGAGTCTTCCGGGCTTGGGGGTTTGGTTAACATAGCTGTTGAGAAAAGAATTGAAATGGTTAAGTAATTAAAATAGTTAACTAATAGTTAAAGTAATTAACTATCCCACTGTTCTAGGATCCACATCCTTTCATGTTTATCAGTTTAACTCATTTCTGTGGTCTAGGCTGCTCAGAGTAGCAGAGTGGGCAGATCATTAATTCATCCAGTGTCGAGGTTTGTTAGCAACCCTGGGGAAACTACACCTGGATATCTCTTGGGTCTTTAAAAGCTCTGCAAGCTGCTTTAAAGTGTCCATTTTTAAATACAAACCTACATATAGTCTCCCTCTTTTTGGGTTCAGTGCTCTTCACACCAGCCATGGAAACAAGCCCAAGCTGGATTGCACGTTTTCATGGTGAAGCTGTTTTTCACCAGTCAAGGAGAGCAGGCTTTGAGGGTGGTGACTGAGAGAGGAGCCGTCTCGCCTCTCCCTGGCCATGGTGTCAGCACCGTAAGGAGACAAGAGGATTAAGGATATGCTCTTCACAACCAAATCCCCTGTCAACAGCCTCTGTAAAGAGAATTTTCCCCTCGTCCTCCCCAGTGACTAGCTCTGGACAATGAATGTTGCTCACAAACACTCGGAGTGGCAGCTTGGCTCGTGGGTGTTGTACTGAACCCTTAATGAAGGCATGCAGCACGTGTACACAACCCTTGCTGCAGAACATCTGTAATTGCATTAGCCTGGGAGATGCAGGAAGGGCAGGTGTTTGTTAGCATGTGGTCCTTCAGCTGAGTAATTAGAGTTGATTCCTTAGAAGAGCCCTTCGGTTCTGAGGGTGATGATTCCTGGTGAGCTCAGGGACTGATTTTGAGGGAGCTGCCTCTCTAATCCAGACCTGAGACAGGCTGTGCCTGTGCGTCTCCTTTCTCAATACTCAGGATGATACATGGATTGATGTCTAATCACTTCAACCAGGATGAAATCGTGGAATCATTAAGGTTGGAAAAGACCTCAAGGGTCACCTAGTCCAACCGTCAACCCACACCCACTAACACATGTCCCCAAGCACCACATCTACACGTTCCTTGAACCCCTCCAGGGATGGTGACTCCACCACTTCACTGGGATGTGGGATTTCTGCTTTATTATGTATGTATTGATGTTGGTTTGTGATGTTTTGACAGGCATGGGTCCAAGCAGGAGCTGCAGATCTTGGGAGCTTATTTAGTTAGTCCTGAGCAGATTCTGTTAGTAAAAATCAGCTAATTAACTGTTTGAATGAAAACAAAAGAAAAAAAACCCCAACCAAACCAACACCTTTGGAAATGCCCATTTTTCTTAGGACCCTTGGGCTGGTCAATCCCACCTTCCCCTCGAGGCCAGGTCAGCAAGACCAGGCTGCTTGGTGCCTTCTTCGTTCTCCAAGAACAGAGATGTTTCACCTGCTGTCCTGGCTTCTGGCCACCCCCTGTTATATTTTCTGTGATATCTAATCCTTCTCCCTTGCCCAGGTTTTCCTGCCTCCCCTCGTCCCCTCACCACGCACCTCGGGAGGGTTTGGTCCCATCTTCTCCCACCCTCCCCGCCAGCAGCAAGGACACAGCCAGGCGCTATGGCTGCTCTTGGGCCATAAAACTGTCACGTAAAACTCTGGGACGCTGGAGAAATGCAGCTGGATGCTGGAGCAGACTTCTTAAATGCAGTCTGCACATGGACAGGTAGGCATTGATCCATCCATCTTCATGTCTTTGGAAACTTCTCACCTGCACCCTCCTTAGTTAAAAAAAAAAAAATCATCAACACTGCACCCTCCTTAGTTAAAAAAAAAAAAAATCAAATCATCAACGAACTGAAATAGTTGTTCAAAAGACAGTGTAGTTTGGCTCCTGGAAATGTTGCACTAATGCAAGGTGCTTTATTTTTTTATTTTAAATTCCGTGAAAAGCCTTTCTGTGACCTGTGCTAAGCTGTGAGGTGGTTTTGTGGTTAACCGTCTTTAATTTGGATTCGGTTTCATTTCCAGTTGAATAGCTTTGTACTTTGGCGAGTGACTTTTCTGAAAGCTGTCTGCAGCGAGCATGGGAGTCTCAAAACAACTTGGCACGTGTCTTCAGAAGGACTCGGTTCCAATGCCGAGAACCTGAAGTGCTCTGCTGTTATTTACTCTGCTCATAGTGTGCCATCTGCAAAATGAAGGGAATGGGCTAGTGGTTGTCGGCCGAAGCTAATAGACCTTATAAAGGAAACGGTAATTTTTGCTGAGTGTAAGGACTATTATCCTTTAGATCAAGAGCAGCTAGTTGCAACTAATGAACTATATCCCCCATGATGTGCAAGATGAACTCTTAGTACCGCTATATAGAGAGCTCTGGTTAATCTTCTAATTATTAAATGAATAAAATTATTCTTAATAGTATGTAATTTTGTGGTCAAGCAGATAATTATCTTCCTTGCATAAAGCAGTAAAAATCTTCCTGGGTGTAAATCAGCATGTACATGTGCTGACTTCAAGTCTGGCTGGCAACTCGTTTGTCCCTGTCCTGGCTCAGCCCGGAGCCGAAGCCCAGGGGCTTGAAGAATTGGGTTTCTCTGGTGCTCGTGGGTAAGCTTGTCTGGTCAGCCTCGGTCCTGTCTTTGTGCTTTTCCTGACGGTCCCAACCTTCCTTCTTCTGTTTACTCTTTTCCAAGCAGGCATTTGCTCCTAGATATAAACTCTTTAAAAAAAAAAAAAAAAAAAAAGACCTTAAGCTGTGTTAATGTAACTTTTTAACTTTTTATGGGCTAGACACAAAGCGATGGGCGTGCCACCGCTCCCAAGGCTGCAGCTTCCCCTGCCCCTGGTTTCAGGCTGACTTTAAAAGCTCCTGGTGTTCAGGAGATGCTGCAGATGTACTTCTTGCACTGTGTGGTTCGGTCTCGTTTGACCTCATTGGTTTGGTTTGAGTTAGGCAACTGCTGGCTTTATCCTGATGAAAAATTGATACTGCTTATAAATAAGAGATGAGTTCCTGATAATAGCCTCTTTCTTTGCTTAATTAAGGGATTTTCCTTTAATGACTGCTTGAGTGTTTGTCTGCTTCCTGGGCTGTTTTGTAGCACCTTGTGTTAATGGTTGTGTGGTCCTCATGTCAGGAGGAGGAAGAACTCTCTTGTTCCAATTAGAGCGGGTCTCCGGAGACCGTGCCATGAGTGTGGCCCATTCGGGGTTACCCAGGGCTTTTCCTAGCGACGAGCTGCAGATGCAGCCCGTGAGCTGTTCAGGGAATGGGCTGGAAAAAGGTAGGCAAGGAAATAATGATGCCAGTAAATAGGAATTCCTAGGGCAGCTCCTCGTTCCTCAGCAAACGGTCTAGTGAAGGACAGGAGGATCCTGAATCAAAGGAGCGGAGGACCAAAGGAGGAAAATTAGCACCTTCGACCAAGCAACTTTAGTGAAACACTGTACAGGATTTTCTTAACAGTTTTTAATATTTTGGAAAAGTCTTTGAGCAGCCCTTCTCATGCGCAGCAGGCACACCATGGGGTGTGCCACGGTCTTAATTTCATTCCCTTTAAAAAATTGTTTTAAAAATCCAGTTTCTTTAGAAATAGAGAGAACTTTCAGGTGACGCTTCTGTAAATCTCTCTTGAAGCTGAGAAATAATTCAGGAACCAGGGGGTGCCCCGCCGTCCCTTGGTGGGGGCCGCAGCCCCCACAGCCCCTGAGCCGCGGGGTCACTCCGGGGTTTGCCCTCGGCCGTTCCCCCCGGATGGAAAGCGCTATTCCTGTCCCCCAGCAATAGTCCTGCTGGCAAACCTGACGTTGAGCCTGACAAAGCCTGGTGATTAGGGGACTTGTTTGGGAGAGCTGGCCCCTTTCAGATCTCTCTAATTGCGCCGGGGAAGCAATTGTAGTGACCAAAATATCTCCTCCCCGGTCTGCGAATGCTGCTGGGCGGCCGCCCTGTGCAGAAGTGACTCATCCCTGTGCTGTAAGAATGGCTTTGGGATGTTTTTCTATTTTTCAGTTGCCAACACTGCTATAACTTGTATAGAAATGTGTTATTAAGAATTACCAAATGTAAGGTTTTTTATTCCCAGAAAATAAACACCTGAATCGCTCCTGTAGGGAAGAATATTCTCTATTAAATATCTCCCCTTGGTCTCTGAGCTGCCTGGAGACAGTACTTACACTTGTCTGTGTTCCCATCTTAAATTTATTTTTTGACTCCTAGAAGTTTGCTGAATTATTTGCATTATACTCCTATTTGCTATATTACTGGGAGGTGTCCCTGCCCATGGCAGGGGGTTGGAACTAGGGGATCTCCCAGGTCCCTTCCAACCCAAACCGTTCTGGGATTCGATGATTTTATAGAATCCTACTGCAAACAATGCAGATGGGTGTGAGCGGAGCCCAGCCCCGTGTGCCATGGGATGCTACAGCCCTCCTGCTTTGCTCTTGGCCAGCATTTACCCTTGTGATGCATGAGGATCCTGGGCACTGCTGAGTGCAAATGTTTCTGCCCCTGAGCCAGGAAATACTGGCACAAACAGCCAGACCCCTACAGCTCAATGTCCCTTTCCTTTCCGCCTTTGTTTGTTTTTTTTTCTTCTTACCTTTTTCACGGTGCATGATTTTGCCAAAAAAAT